>NC_132920.1:5487757-5787757 GCF_047675955.1 Chlorocebus sabaeus | reverse complement strand
AACACTACCACCATTCCCCTTCCATTCTATTTCCCCGCTCAATGTTTTTCAAAATGTCACTATTGGAAATTAAGTTATTTATTTATGTTCCTATTAGATTTTACGTTCTCTGGTAGGTTGAATGATGGCTCCTCAAAGATGCCCACTTCCTAATTCCTATAACCTGCGAATACATTGTCATACAGGGCAAAAAGACTTGGCAGATTAAGTTAACGATCTTGAGATGATGCAATTATCCTAGATTATTTAGGTGAGCCCAATGTAATCACCAGGCTCTTTATAAGAGGGAGGCAGCAGGGCCACACTCACAGAAAGGGACATGACAAAGGAAGCAGAGGGACCTAAAAAGTGATGTGGCGCTGGAAGCAGGGCCGGAGCAAGAGGTGGAGAGATGCACTTTGAAGACAGAGGCAGAAGCCATGTGCCAAGGACTGCAGGTGGCTTCTGGGACCTGGAAAAAGAAGAAAATGGATTATCTCCTGGAACCTTCGAAAGAAACTAGCACAGTGTATATACCTTGACTTTTGCCCAGTGACGCTAATTTTGGTCTTCTGGCCTTCAGAACTATAAGATAATAAATAGGTATTGTTTTAAGCCATTATGTTTGTGACAATTTGTTACAGTAACAATAGTAATCTCATACACGTTTCTACTCAGGAACAGAAGCTCCGAGTCACACCATCTTTATTTATTTGATATCCTGTATCTAATATCATCAAATCAATCACATTTGCTTCTCCTTTGGAATATATCACAAATCCAGTGACTTCTCAAGGCCTTGGACACTAAGACCATAGTCCAAGCTACTATTTTCTTTCACTGGGAGTACTGTCAGACCTCATAATTGATCCCCCTGCATCTACTCTTGACGCCTAAAGTCTACAGTCCACAGAGAAACCAGAGGAATCTTCTTTAAATATAAGTCGCAACATCACAGGTTCCTGCTGAAAACTCCAATGGCTTTTCTTATCACTCCAAGGAGAATCCAAAGTCCTTACTGGGGTTGCAAGGCCGCACACCATCCGCTCCTGGCATCCTCTATGACCTCATCCCCAGGCATTCCACCTTACGCTCTCCCAATAAGGCAGTTCATGAATATTTGATGGATACATGACAGATTGGAAGTTCCAAGGAGGCATTTCATGAATAATGCATTTCATGAATATTTGGTGGATACATAACAGAACAGGAGTTCTAAGGAGAGGGAGGCCCATGATGGTCAAAGGTAGTCAGGGAGGATCCATGGAGGAAGCAGGGTCTGAAAAATTTTTAATATGTGGATGAGAAAAGAAAAAGAGAAACAGACTAGGTAGTGAAAATGACCTGGATAAAGGCATAATTTCAAGGAAAACAACTCCATCCCTGTGGGACCCATGTGGCAGGTCAGTGATGGCCTTTGACTCTTCTCAACTCTCTGAAAGTCACTTCTGTCCCCTTATGTCCCTTATGCTGTGACAGTCAGGATGGGAACCAACATAAAGGTATAACAAGAATTGTACATAGTAAGTGCTCCATGCCACAGCTTCCAAGTGTTAAACCTTTATGACATGTTTTTATGTTAATAAATACAAAAAATTTCACTAGAAACAGGCCTAAATTGTTCTTTCCTGTCAAGTAATATTAAAGCAGGATGTGTAGGTGTGTCTCCTCTTCTAAGCTCCAAGACTGTGTGTCATATTCATCTTGCTATGCTCACAATACAGCATAGGGTGACATATATTGGTCAACAATTTTTGGTTTAATGAATGAAGGCCCAGCTTTTGGTTCTTTAGAATCCCTAGATGTTTTACTGTTGTGTCATAAAAACACACTGAACACACACACACACACACACATGCAACTTCAAGATGTTCTACTATAGCATGTATTATGACAAAGTATTAAGGACTAAGAATATGGACTAGCTGTATCAGGAATCATGGAAGTGCTCCAATAACAAAACAGCAGCAGCAACAACATTTGTTAGTTGGGAATTGTGCTAAATGCCTTAGATGTAATTACTCATTTAATCTATAATAACTTTATCCTGAGGGAGATAGTGCTGTTAATTCCATTCTATAGATAAGAAAATAGCAGCTAAAAGAGGGTACATGACTTATGTAATGTTGTAAGTGGCATGGGCAGGATTTGAACCTAGGGCTGTGCTTCCAAATGACCTCAGCTGATTAAAGTATGATTAGGCATTTTAACCAGGTGCCCGCAAAAGTTTCCCTGTCCCAGGGTTTCACTGTGCGGCATGGGACTCAGTGGACATGCTTGTTTAAATGCAGATCACTGGGCCACTCTCCCAAAGATTTTGATTCAGTAGTACCGGCATGAGACCCAGGAATCTGCCTTGAAGATTCACACGTGTCTCTGTACTGCTCACTGAATAGAGTAGGGATTTCTTCTTTTTTAGTTCAGCTATACAAATTGAAACAGCATCTTGTAGATGGACATGAGTAAGATTAACTCAGAAAAACCCAAGACCAAAAAGATCAATTTGTGTCCCCACCAATGGTCTCACCTGAACAATTCTGTAGGAGGCCAGCTTAATTAAACTACAACATGATGGGAAGAGCTAAATGGTTAAGGAAAAATTACCATCATATCCTTTATCTACCTAGTGTTTACCATGCAGTACTTAAAGAAATCCCTTCTTTATGTCCATGTGTTCTCAATATTTAGCTCCCACTTGTAAGTGACAACATGTTGCCTTTGGTTTTCTGTCCTTGCATTAGTTTCCTTAGGATCATGGCCTCCAGCTCCATTCATGTTCCTTCAGAGGACATGATTGCATTCTTTTTCGTGGCTGTATAGTATTTTATGGTGCAAGTGTACCACATTTTCTTTATCTAGTCCTCTGCTGATGGACATCTAGGTTGATTTCATGTCTTATCTATTGTGAAAAGTCCTGTGATGAACACATACATGCATGTGTCTTTATGGTAGCAAGTGGGTTTCACTGGAACTTGATTGCTGACTCTACAGAAATGATAGTAATATTTAATACAGAGTAAGGGTAATTTGTGTCAATGTAAAGTCTGAACAAAATTGGGTCTTGGGTAAATTGTTCCAAAAATATTTAACATGTGTTCCCTAATGTTGGGACACCTACTCAGATGCCAATAGGAGAAATGAGAGTTTGGCCTTGCTGACCTTCACCTACTGGCCTTGGCTGTTACCCTGGTGCAGTATTTTGCCTGGAGTTTGACATCCCCGACAATAAATTATTACCTACTAGATGTCTCATAAAAATTAAAAAAATGATTTTATGAAGAAATCCAAGATCTCATCAGCCTTTGAACGGACACCAAAGTCCTTTTAGCCACTGCCATCTTTATAAGGGAAGGTCACATAAGATGCGACCTTCTGAGTGGCCCCAATGTGGCAGTGTTAAGAGTATGGGCTCTGAAATCCAGCTGTAGTTTTCATTACCTGTGTGAGCCTGGGCAATTCACTTAATTTCCCAGCATCTCAGTTTCCTTATCTGTAAAATCTGATGAATGAATGTAACATACTTACATATTGCATGATAATGTTTGCTGTTATTCCTTGGCAGAATGATACCCGCCTGTATCAGCCATGGTCCAGTTCCAGGTATAGGAAACCACTTCAGCTCTTTTTAAGGAAAGAAAATGTAATGCATTGGAAGGGCTGGAGGAAGGACTCCAGGAGACAGCCTTGGAACTGCTGAGCTCAAGAGCAAGAAGCTACAGCTGAGATGCAAAGATCGGGAAGCGAGTGATGCCACCACAAGGAAGCTGAGGACCAGAGAAAGCTGAGTTGGTCACCACAGTCACAAGAATGCCTTTCAGATCCATGAAGACAAGTCTGGACATGCTGCACAGGCCCCTCTGTGATGGCCTCAGTGGTCCCTGCCTCCAGGCGTCCACACTCTTGTGTAGCCTCCTCCTACATGGTGCCAGGGATGGTCTGTGTGAGCAACAGAATACAGCAGAAGGGACGGTGTGTCACTTAGCAGACTGGGTTTCAGGAGGCGATGTGACTTCTATCTTAGTAAGGCACTCAGAGTCTCTTTCTCTCCCAGGTCTTTTGTTCTGGGGGAAACCAGTTGCCTTGTCTTGAGGACACTCAGGCGGCCCTGGGGAGAAGCCCACGTGGTGAGGAACTGAGGCCTCCTGCCAACAACCGTGCGAGTGAACGTGGAGGCAGCTTCTCCAGCTGACAGCTGACTACAGCCTCGTGAGAGGCCCTGGGCCAGAAGCACCCAGCTAAGCTGCTCCCAGACTGCTGACCCGTGGAACTGGGGGAGAGAAGAAGTGTTTACTACAGTGAGCTGCTGACTTCTGGAGCAATTTGTTACTCAGCAATAGATAAATAATACAGCATCTAACCGGGAAGACTTAATTCACCTTCCAATCCTAGCAGCAGGGAGTGTGAGGCATAGATTTTAGCCTTCCAGTGCTGCAGTGCAGAGCAGCCCGTGAGGAGGAGGGGCTGGCTGCTGAATGGTCTAATCCACAGAACGTGCCACACCATTTTCTCCCGGGGAGGCTGACGTGGATAGTGTTTTTAAGAAGCAAGGGATCTGATAACCAACATATTCCAGAGAACTCCCTCTTGCCAGAATCTTGTCCGCCTTCATTCACCATTACAAATGAAGCCCTTCTTTTTTTATGATTGGCATTCACCAACAGTGTGTCTCTTTCCCTCGATGACACAGAGAGAGAAGAGAATTCTTTCTGTATCACACAGAGCTTTGACAAAGAATGTCTCAGGATTCTCTGCTAAGCAGAACCCTTTCCTCTGAGGGGCTTACAGTGAAGTGCAAATACTGTAGCAACATAAAGAAACCTGTGCAAGACAGCAGCTTGGGACACGAAGCCCTGCTTGGAGGCTTGTAAGAGACCCCTTTGACTGGACCCACTTTGGCTATTGTTGAACAATTCTTGAGCAGTTTGAGTGACCCTCTGTCCACACCACCTGAGGTGGAGAGAAGCCCGAAGGAATCCAAATTACCCTATTTAAAGGGGAAATTGTTTTCCTTGGTGACTCTCAAAAGTATGCGAAGGAAAAGTCTATGCTTTATAAAAGCTAATGCATGGCCTTTGCAAGGACCCACACAAGGAAGTAACTGAGGCAGGTGCTAGTTGCAGTAACAGAGACATCTGTGCCTTTGTTTTCCAGAAACCACGAGAGCCATTTAACAGGGAAAGGGTGTACTGGGACTGGACCTCGGCTTGGGAGGCCAAGGCAGGGCTCCGTATGGAGGCAGTGGGGCAGGTAATTCTCAGAAGGTTCGTGTGGAGATCGTTAGTAGCTTTTCTCTGAGAAATTAACAGAAGGGGCAAGAGTGTAAAAACGTCCCAGGGTGGATGCTGTCCGTGAGTGAGAGTTCTGTATAGCAAATGATTTATCAAGTGACCTTTAGAAGAGTTAAGCAGGGTGACAAGCGCATTTAATTTGCACTTAGGGCTTGTGTTTCTTTAAACATGGAGTATTACTAGAGGAACTTTCTTTATATAAAAAAACTGTATGGTTTGGGAAAAGTAAAGATAAGTAAATATTATGTAATTTTCTGACTCTCTTAGTTTTTTTATAACTACAAAAATCTTAGCCCAAATTCACCCTGGACACAGTTATCGGTTTATCAGGTTGCTCTCTGTCCTTAACTAGCGTGTTCTGACTTCATTCAATACACGCACACACACACCAGCACTCTAAACGGATCCTTGGGCTCAGAGTTTTGAATTGCTGAGCGTCGGTTAGTGAGCAAACACTCTGAGACGTTCTGTGCTGTGCTTCTGCCAGTTCAGTTTCCGCAGTGCTGCTATCCTTAGGTTTCACATGGGGCCATTTCATTGTACTTGAACCCCATTCTGTCTTAAAGCTGGTGGAAAGTGGAAAATTTCATTATTGGCCTCCTAAACTTAACGTATGTATGGCAAAGATGAAAATTATTGAGTGGCTCCAAAGTAGTGGATCCTAATCTTGAACCAGACACTTACTGCACTTAATTGAATTGATTCTGTGTTCAGTTTGAAATCAAATAACAATATTGGAGAGGATTATTAAAAGACAAAATATAAAAAGCAAGTATGGTTGGAGAATTTATAATTTTTTCATCTTTGAAAAAGGAACATGTTTTATAAAGTACAGCACTGTTAGACTCTCGGGACAATAGGAATACCTTATATATAAATACTGTGACCAACAGGTGGACAGGTCTCCAGAGACAGTTTGTTCACTGCCGTGGTGGTTAAGAGCCAACAAAGAACAGGAGCTGGGCTTGGCCAAGCCCCAGGAGAACAGGAGCTGGTCCAAGGCAGTCCCAGGGGCTTTAGGGACATGAAATCAAGGCTCATCACCATACTGTTCTGACATTAACAAGTACTAGCGACTCTTTCCCTCTCTGTTCCAATCCCAACTTCCTCAGTAAAACTGACTTCCTTATCTACCACCTAGACTCTCTTCTCTCCACCTCCCAGCTTCTGCTTTTCTTGATGATAGTTTTCACTTATTTATGCTATTCATCATTTTTGGTTCCTTATGACTTTGACTTGCTGTGACCCATCATGATGCTACTGGTGCTTTCATTGAAACTTTAACTCTCATTGGTAAATAACGCGTTTCATGTTTCCATCTAATATTTCTAAGAGTAACAGTCCGGTAAGTAGTAACCACCACTGTTAGGGCTGAGCCTCTAGGTGCCAGTACTTACCATAGGGTGCTGCTAAGCCTATGGGCTGCCTGCCCTTCTGTGAACCATCCCTAGGGAAGAAAACAAAAAGCTGAGTGTGATTAACCAGCAACTAAGAGAGAGTTTTGAAAGCTAGAGGGCCTTCTTGGAAGCCTAGAAAGAGGCTCAAATCTCCGGAAGTGTGAGGGCAGAGCAGGCTGGAGACCAGACAAAGAACTTCATCTGGAGAGCAGCAGAGTTTCAGAGAGGGTTACACTTTTAACAAGGTGAAGTTGCTGTGCCGGGGGCAGGGCCGTGCGTGGGAGAGAATGGGACCCTGACACACACGATGACGGCATCTGGGTGGATGTTTCTGAAGACCCTGGAGGCCCAGATTAGGCCGACCCTTCTGAACGTACAGAAGTGGACTCTCCCTACCAAATCCTTGCTTGAATATGGTACAGAGGCCTCTCCCCACAAAGCATGTGCCCCTGCCTCAGGATCCAACCCCTGCTGCCCACTGGCCACAAGTCCTAGAACTAGGGGTGAGTCACAGCATAACCCAGCCAGGGCCATGCTGGGCCTGAAAAGGGGTAAAGGGACTGTGCCTTGAAGGAGTTGCAGGACCCAGGCAGGTGGTGCAGCAAAACAGGAAAGGGTATGGGTGGGCTGGGTCCTGAGGGTGCTGGATGGGAGGCAGAGCCTGAGGTTTGGAAAATGGTCCTTGGCCTATGAGGTAACAGCTACCAGGAAGTGTTATTGATTTGAAATAATCAATCATGGAAAATGCCAAGGAAATGTTATTGATTTGGGTGTACTCTTTCTGGATTCAGGATGGAACACCCGGGTAAGAACCCCAAGAGATGGTGTAAACATACTACGAGGATGGCCCCAAATAACATGGGATAGTGACAGCTGCGCTGGGTGAGATGGATATGACAGAATTTCAGCAGCATAGGGTGGAGGAAGGGAAGAAAGGCTCAGAGGAATACGCACTCTCAAGTGTATGTGCTCCATGAAGCTGGGAAATACATCAGAGGGATGCATTCCATGGAAAAGCCCAGGGCACACAGTGTTCACCAAGCACTAAAGGATGTGCTGGGGAGAGGGCGCCAGCTTCACTCAGGAGGCTGGTGGTGGCTTTGCAGAAGATACTGCCCCGGAGCTGGGCTCACTGATGGGTAGAGGGACCCACTACCTACCACTGATATGTAGAGGGACCCTGAAGCAACCAAAGACTCCTCATGGCATGACGCCCACTGTGGGGAGCAATCATCACAGCGAGTGGCAAGAAGTTGGGGTCTGATCCTCAGGGAGTGACGGAAAGAATTTGTAAAACTCAGTGCCCTGAGGAGCAAAATAAATGGGCAGCCAGTAAGGATAGCATTGCATCTGTGCAATCAGAGAAATCAAGGGGGGTCCTTTGTAGGGACATGGATGAAGCTGGAAATCATCATTCTGAGCAAACTATCACAAGGACAAAATACCAAATACCCATGTTCTCACTCATAGCTGGGAATTGAACAATGAGAACACTTGGACACAGGAAGGGGAACATCACACACCGGGGTCTGTTGTGGGGTCGGGGAAGCAGGGAGGGATAGCATTAGGAGATAAACCTCATGTAAATGACAAGCTAATGGGTGCAGCAAACCAACATGGCACATGTATACCTATGTAACAAACTGGCACGTTGTGCACATGTACCCTAGAACTTAAAGTATATTCAAAAAAAATTCTCAAAAAAAAAAAAAAAAAAGAAATCAAGGGGGGTGAACTGGAGGCCAAGAGCTGTGCCCCCGAAACCATCCTTTCTGATCCACATTTCAGATCCAGAACCCACTAACTAAAGGAGAGTCTGGGTTCCCAGAAGGAAGGGAGGGAGGGTGGGAGCAGGGAAGGCAGGAGCAGGGAGGGCAGTGCCTGCAACACCATGGCAAGTAAACATGGTAATGATTCATCCAGTCTTCCTCAAAGGGACATTTACTTGGATAACTGTACACTGAGGAAAGGCAAGTACCCAAACATTTTGAAGACTGCTGGACACAGAGTCTAAGCTGACATCATGGAGACACAAATCAATGCTGCTCCCCACCCTAGAATCAGAACATACAGGGATTATGTAATAAATGGAGTCTTGGCCCAGGTCCTGCTCATAGTGGATCCACTGGGCCCATAGACCCCTCCTGGAAGTCATTTCCCTGGTACTTGAATGTATACTTGGGATAGACAGACTTGACAGGTGCCCCGCACCCATACTGGGTCCTTGCCCTGTGGGGTAAGAGCTACCATAGTGGAAAAAGCCAACTGGAAGCCTCTGAACGTACTGCCCCTCTGCCAGCACACAAGTACCTAGGTGCTGGCAAACTTCTGTATGGGGCCAGATAACAAATATTTTAGGCTTTGCAAGCCAAGAAGCAACATCTTCAACTCCTCAAGCAACCGTCCTCCTCCCCCAAAAGGCTAATCATCTTTTTTTATATTTAAAAATCTAAAAACCATTCTTAGTTCACACACTGTGCAATATCCAACAGGCTGAAGACATCATGGCGTGGTCTCTGCTGAGTTCACCATTCTTAGAGAAGGCCTGAAACGTCCAAGGGGGCTGTGAGGTCTCTCAAGAAGCAGAAGTGAAATGTAATTTTTCTTTGGGTCAGGAAGTTCCTAGGACTGTAGACTGTCAAATCCTGGGCATATATGAGGTTTATTTACTTTTTTTCAAAACTAAGAAACTAATTCCAAATAGAATAAACTTTGATCAAAGGTTTTTAGCCTGGGAGTCTGGCTCCCCTAATACGTTGCATGCAAAGTTCTCTGTGTGTGTGTGTGTGTGTGTGTGTGTGTGTGTGTGTGTGTGTGTGTATTTCCCTGCAAGAGGGCCCGAGTATCACTTTCTTCACAAATTCAAAGACTTTGCAAGAACCACCATTGTGGGGTGCCATGCCTGACCACAGCCCAGGCCCCAGGCCCTGCTGGCTGGAGGATTGATGCTGCCTGGCTTCCCTGGTGAGAACTCACCATCAACAAAAGGCCTCTGGGCTGTCACCAGTTCCAGACGGGCTTCGGGTGGCCGAGAAATGCAGGGGAAAAGCTGCCCCAATCGATAGGCTGAACAGTTCAATAACTCATTTTGCTGCTGAGGCAGTAAAATAAATAAATAAGAACCTGGCTGGAAGTTGAAACTGTCCGTGTTCAGTGCTTCTCAGAGGCCAAGTTGATGGGCTTTAATAGCTTCGGTCGGCTCAGAACACAGGCAGACTGTCCCAGCAGTGTGCCCTCAGTTTCCTAGGTAACCAAACTTGAAATAAGATGATGGCTCAAACTGGGTACCAAATCAATTTGTTGGAGGTACCAATGTGGGGAAGGAGAACTTCACATAAAACTGCAGACTGCAGTATCCATGCTGATGATCTTGTCGGCTCGTGGGTATGCACCACTCATTACCTCCCACCCTGTGCCACCAGCCCCTTCCTCCCAATCCTAGAGTCAAAAAAAAAAAAAAGTCCACAAGTTCCAATTGTGCTGTCATGATCAATAGGATGCTTCTTTCCAGGCTGCCTGTCAGGGGAGGATAGGATAAAAAGAGCCAGAGAAAGCTGGGCATGGGCAAAGCTCTTTTGTGTTACAAGACTTAGCAGTGGGGCTCTGCCTAAAGCAAGGATCTGAGAACTGCTGTGCAAATCTAGGGTGTGAAGAGATTGTTCCAGGGCTTTCTCCCTAGGCAAGAAAATCCCCAAGTACTACAGTTGGCCAACCAGCAATTCTCTCAGCCTTCACCTGGCTTCAGTCTCAGGGAATTACACCAGTTACCATTTTGGCCCCATCAAGGGTACATCCTTCCCCAGCGTCTTGCGCACTCCAATCCTAACACCCATCACACTATATTGTAATTGCCTAATAATCCTCTGTGCTGTCTACTCAGCTAACACCAAACATAGTAAATGGCAATGGCTCACAGCATGTTTGGTGAATGAATGAACTTTGATGGAGACAGTCGTGATGAATCCCGCAGCTCATGCAGAATCCTTGGGGTTTGAATCTTCTTGTCACATCCCCCTTTGCACCTCAAGTCTTTACTTCCCGAACTTGAGAAGGAGAGCAACACCTCCTTCCATCCCCAAACCCGTAGGACCCCAAGGGAAAATCATTTGCCCCAAGTCCGACACATAACTGGCACTTAATCAGTGCTTGCCAATTAAGCTGGGTTGATTATCATGCAAAGTTATCTCACATTGTTTTAGCATCAGCTTTGGGCTTCCACCTTTTTATTGTCAATTTAATAATTTAAGAGACTTTTTTTGAGTGTATCAGTCAAGGTAGGCGGGCATCAGCAAACCTCTCTGCAGGGCCAAATAGTACAATTTTCTACTTTCTAGACCATGCAGCATCTGTCACTACTGTTCATTGCTGTCATTGCTGTGTGAAAGCAGGTGTAGACAATATATAAGTGAATGGGTGTGGCTGTGTCCCATTAAAACTCTATTTACAAAAACAAGTGAGTAACCAGATTTGATCCATGGGCCATAGTTTGCCAACCCATAAAGTAGGATAGGCTATAGCAACAAACACCACCAAAATATCAGAGGCTGAACACAATGAGAGGCGATTTCTCCCTCATGTGACATGCCAATCACGGGTTGATGGGGAGGGAGGTTTTCTCCACGAAGTAACCACAGCATCTTATGACAGAGCCATCTCTATGTGAGGCTTCAGGGTTCCCCACAGCAGGAAAGGGGAGGCCCAATAAGGCACGTTCTGGCAAATAAATGCCTTAGCCCAGAAGGCACGCACATCACTTCTATCTAATGTCATCGTCTAGAACTCATCACCCCACCTGGCCTGAATTCAATGGCATGCAGAACTGTAATCCAAAATGAGAAACTGGCAAATTAAGTCATGTCTATGATGTTGAGCATCAGTCATGAGCAAAGCCCTGATCAGGAGAAGAAAGTAGCTAAGAGGAGGCCCCTGCTTGATAGGCAGACATCCAGCCCAGTGACCAAGACAGACACACCTGTAGAAAGAGCTGCTGCAAGGCAAGTGGGTTAGGAGGGTGAGGGTCTATACACCCCTTAGCCATAAACTCCATAACCAATCCTGAGCATGACAATATGGATAAGCACACAACACATGACAAGGATATCAGGCAAGAATCCCAATTCTTTCCACATTCGATGGGCAGTGAAAATCTGGATGACTTGTGATTGGGCACCCACACCTCCAGACTATTTCTAGATTGAGGGATATTGGGCCTATTAGGGATGGGGTGAGAAAGAGCAGAGAGAAGAAAGCAAACACAGCCTTCCCATGGGTAAAGTAATGATGTAAATTTTTAATATAATTTACTGGAAAATAGTAGAAGCCTATCGAGGACAGATGTTCCTTCCGCTCAAGCAACTTTTATGCCACATCAGCAACAGACACCAGTGGATCCTCATTTTGAACACTCAACTGTGACTTTGGGAGGAAAATGCTGGTCAAATTCACTTACAAAGTAGAGAATTTGAAAAGCCTGGAGAGAGCCTGGCAGTGAATAGTAAAGAAAGACACACGCACGTGACCCATCGTGCCCTCGTCCAGCTCTGCCTGCAAGCTTGGCATGACCTGAGGGCCCCTGGCCAGCCTGATACAAAGAGAACTCACAGGTCAGAAGTTGGCACAGGGCTTAGAGGAATGGTATACCTGCTTAATGAAACGATTTATTTTGTCAGTTCCCAAGAATACTTACCTTCTCCCCAGAGACTTCCAAGAATTAATTAATACTAAAGGCTTGTCAGGCCCTTTGCCAATATTAAGGATTTGTTTAATCTGAAAAGCTAGAGTAAGCACAAATAGAAGAGTTTGGCTTTATTTTATAAATACTCCATCTGACGACAAGCAAAGTGATTTTGCCATGTGGAAATACAAGGAAGAGAGCCCTTCCTACAAAAGAGTGCCACGCCAGCATACTGTGGTTCACGCCTGTAATCCCAGCACTCGGGGAGGCCAAGGCAGGCAGATCACGAGGTCAAGAGATCAAGACCATCCTGGCCAACATGGCAAAACCTCTACTAAAAATACAAAAAAATTAGCCAGGCTTGGTGGCGCATGCCTGTAGTCCCAGCTACTCGGGAGGCTGAGGCAGGAGAATCATTTGAACCCAGTAGGCAGAGGTTGCAGTGAGCCAAGATCATGCCACTGCACTCCAGCCTGGCAACAGAGCGAGACTCCATCTAAACAAACAAACAAAAAAAGATAGTGCCACCTAAGGCAGGCAATATGATATGTGGGAAAGTTCTGTACCTTCTAACCAATTTTGCTGTAAACCTAAAACTGCTCTTAAAAATAAAGTCTATTAGAGCAATGGAACAGTACAGAGCCCTCAGAGATAATACCACACATCTACAGCCATCAGATCTTTGACAAACCTGAGAAAAACATGAAATAGGGAAAGGATTCCCTATTTAATAAATGGTGCTGGGAAAATTGGCTAGCCATAAGCAGAAAGCTGAAACTGGATCCTTTCCTTACTCCTTATATGAAAATTAATTCAAGATGGATTAGAGACTTAAATGTTAGACCTAAAACCATAAAAACCCTAGAAGAAAACCTAGGTAATACCATTCAGAACATAGGCGTGGGTAAGGACTTCACATCTAAAACACCAAAAGCAATGGCAACAAAAGTCAAAATTGACAAATGGGATCTAATTAAACTAAAGAGCTTCTGCACAGCAAAAGAAACTACCATCAGAGTGAGCAGGCAACCTACAGAATGGGAGAAAAATTTTGCAATCTACTCATCTGACAAAGGGCTAATATCCAGAACCTACAAAGAACTCAAACAAATTTACAAGAAAAAAACAAACAGCCCCATCAAAAAGTGGGCAAAGGATATGAACAGACATTTCTCAAAAGAAGACATTCATACAGCCAACAGACACATGAAAAAATGCTCATCATCACTGGCCATCAGAGAAATGCAAATCAAAACCACAATGAGATACCATCTCACACCAGTTAGAATGACAATCATTAAAAAGTCAGGAAACAACAGGTGCTGGAGAGGATGTGGAGAAAGAGGAACACTTTTACACTGTTGGTGGGATTGTAAACTAGTTCAACCATTGTGGAAAACAGTATGGCGATTCCTCAAGGATCTAGAACTAGAAATACCATATGACCCAGCCGTCCCATTACTGGGTATATACCCAAAGGATTATAAATTATGCTGCTATAAAGACACATGCACACGTATGTTTATTGCGGCACTATTCACAATAGTAAAGACTTGGAATCAATCCAAATGTCCATCAGTGACAGACTGGATTAAGAAAATGTGGCACATGTACACCATGGAATACTATGCAGCCATAAAAAAAGATGAGTTCGTGTCCTTTGTAGGGACATGGGTGCAGCTGGAAACCATCATTCTCAGCAAACTTTCGCAAGAACAGAAAACCAAACACCACATGCTCTCACTCATAGGTGGGAATTAAACAATGAGATCACTTGGACATGGGAAGGGGAATATCACACACTGGGGCCTGTTATGGGGAGGGGGGATGGGGGAGGGATGGCATTGGGAGTTATAACTGATGTAAATGACGAGTTGATGGGTGCTGACGAGTTGATGGGTGCAGCACACCAACATGGCACATGTATACCTATGTAACAAACCTGCATGCTGTGCACATGTACCCTAGAACTTAAAGTATAATAAAAACAAATAATAAAAAATAAAATAAATTATTATTAAAAAATTTTTTAAAGTCTATTACCAAAAAAAATGGCTGCAAATCCTTTGACATTCCTCCCATCAAGAGTTTGGGTGGAGGGAGGGGTCTGTATCCCCTCCTGTTAAATCTAGGTGGGCTTGAGACTGTGGGACTTCCAGGGCTAGCTCAGGAAAGGCAATGCTGCTTCCTCTTTGTTTGCTGGGACCCTTGCCTTTAGAGTCTTAAACCACAGTGTATGAAGTCTGACTGCTCGGAAGCCACCATACTATGTAGAAGCCCAGGCCACCTGGAGATGCCACATATGGGTGTTCCAGCTGCAGCCTCAGCTGAGGTCCCAGCTGACAGCCAGCATCATCTACTGGACACATGGATGCCTCCAGGTGATTCCAGTCATATTGAGTCAACCCCAGGCGTTCATGGACCCAGTCGAGGCCCCAGACATGTGGAGCAGAGCCAAGGTGTCCCTGATGTGTTCTATCCAAATTCCTGACCCACAGAATTTGGGAGCATAATAAAACAGTGGCTTTATGCAACTATGGTCATAGTGATTTGTTACGTATTGATAGTAACTTAAACATGAAGGTGCATAGAGTCATGATTAATAGGGGATTCCAGAACCCACCTGCCTGACTCCCCCATTTACCACCTCTGCAACCTGGTGCAACGTATTTCAACTCTTGTGCTTCAATTTTCTCATTGGTAAATTGTAGGTACTATTAGTGCCTAGCTCATTTGGGTTACTGTGAATATTAAGTGATTCAGAAAGTGCTTAAAATATTGCCTGTTACCCAGTAAACCCTCCATAAAGATTTGCTGTTCTATTTCAAAGCCTCTCCTGACCACTGTAGCCCACGGTGGTGTCTTCTCTTATTCAATCTCTCATCAGGCACCACTCGTCTCTCCCCAGTGACGACTCTTGGGTTGTTTAAGCATGTCTTCTCTCCCTGACTGCTGGGGTCTTCAAGGCAGGGAACAATATGCATCTGGTATCTCAACAGCTCTGGGCACAGAGCTTTGCACAGAATGAATGTTCTAAAGTATATGTTGAAGAATAAAAACACAAGGCACAGACAGGCACATGGCTGGCTCTCATTGGTTCAATGCGAATGACAATTCGGGAGGGCTAATAACTGTCCATCCTCAGTGTGCTTGGCCTAAGACAATCCTCCTCCCTGGCACTTCTCTTCTATTATGCTCTTCATCCACTCTCTTCTGTTCCAGTCTTTTTGGAAGATTTTGGTTCAATGAGTTCCTTTCACCCTCAGTGTCAAAAGTACCTTGTTGCATTCCCTGATAAACAGTTGTTTGGACATATGGAAATTCCCAGCATTGCTCAAAGTTGACCTGGGTGTGGGAAATTACCTCATCCTCCTGGCATGACAGTACCTGTATGCAGGCATTTTTGAAAGTAAATTAACTTTAACAATGTATCCCCTATTCTGAGGATTTGTTCTAATGAAATAAGTTGTGTATGCAGAAAAGGTTGAGTGGATGAATAGAAGTGCACTACAGCATTATCTACAATAGTAAAGAAAAATTGAATACAATCAGATGCCCAGCATCAGGGCTGGTTAAATATACTATGATTTATCAAAATGTGGCAGGCGATTCCTTCATTCAGAAAATATTTATCAAGTGCTTACTCTATGTCATGTTCTGGAAACGTGAGAGATGCAGTAGACACAATAGTCAGGAATCCTTCCCTTGTGGAGCCTGCATGCTGGTGGGAAATAGAGACTGCAAGCCCAACACACTTTTCATAGAAGTGCAATATGTGGCACATAGGAACAGAGCAGAAGAATGGAAGACGTGCGTGGGGAGGGGTTGTGGAGGAGTGGGAAACTGTTACACAGGGTGGTCATGTAAGGCCTCATTGAAAAGGTGACATTAAGTAGAAACCTGAAGAAGGCAAGGGAGCAAGCTGTGGGCAGACGGTGTTTAACAGTGTTGTAGAAAATAGCAAATGCATGGCCCTAAGACTAGAGCATATTCAAGGAATAGCAAGGAAGGCACCACAGTTGATGTGGAGTGAGCAAGGGGGAAAGAGCAGCAGATAAGGGGCAGCCGGATGCCACGGGGCCTAGTGGACCACACTGAGGACTTCAGAGTTCCCTCTGAGCCAGGGGCACCAGCCGAGGGACAGAGAAGGCTGAGGAGGAACAGAGAAGGCTGAGGAGTAACAAGATCTAACCAAGGTTTCAAAAGATCCATGACTACCATGCTGAAGACAGACGTCAAGTAACAACGTCAGAAAGGAAGAGACCTGCCAGGAAGCACTTGCAATATCCCAAGCATAAGATAATGGTACCTTGGACTAGGGTTGAACAAGTGGCCAACTTCCAGCTGGATTGCAGAGGCAGAGCCAACAAGATTTGCTGCCATTTTGAATATAGGATGTGATGAAAGAACAGACATCAAGAAGAGTCGGCCATTCTGAAGGATGCACAAGAGAAAATTCAGTGACCTGAGAAAATTCAGTGACATGAGAAAATATTCAGAATACATTTCTAAGTGGAAAAGCATGTCATAAAACAGTGTTTTCAAAGTGATTCTATTTTTGGAAAGAAAAATACATACATAGGAAAATACATACAACTAAGAAAGACCTGAAGGATATCAACTGGAATGCAAATAGTGCTTTCTACTGGAGTAGGATTGTCAGTGGTTTTTATTTTCTTCTTTTGCCTACATTTAATATCTACTTTTCCCAACATGAATATGCATTGCTTTTTAACTAAGAAAAAGAATTCATTTAAATGTGATCACCCTCCCCACCTGCCTAACCCTAGGTCTGTCAAAACGAGACTCTCTTCTAGACTGCTTTATGATTTTCTCTGTTTTCCTAATGGTAATTATGTCTACTTGGTACCTTAAAGCGCCAAAGAATGAAGGAAGTTAACATTCAGAAATTTTCATTTGATTTCCCAAAAGTAAACCCAGGTAGAAGGGAATCTGTCAGTCATGCACTTGAGGTAAACAGATACATAGGAAAGTTTTAGAGTCATATTTAAGTTTTTTATTCATGCCAGATTGTTACACATAAGTGAAGTACCCATCCCAGTATCAAGAATGACTGTGGACGCTGACTGGAAGCATCACTCCCCCTTTCTATTGAGAACAAGTCTCTTGCTTTGTTAGGAGAGGCAAGACACATGTGTGTGAAAACATGAGGAAGTATATCATGCAGCTCAGACAATCCATGTGACAGGTGGGTGGAGAAAAGATGAGAGCTTGTGCTGGGATATTTGGGTACAGCTGCCCAGAGGTTGTGAGAGCTGACCGAACCCTAAAGGAAAGAAGGGAAGGATGAGGACAGCTACAAAGAACAGAAGAGGTCATTCCAAATTACATAAAGGGGCTGGGGTTTTCTGCAGCTATTCAGTAAATAATGAAGCCTCTTTGAAGAAATCCTCTCAGGAACATCCAGCCTTTCTTTTTATATGAGGTCCATAGAGCCTATTTACCCAGTTCTCTTTGTCCGTGGAAATTTTCCTGTCTACCTAAAATGAAAGTCTACCAATCCTTCTCTTCTCTTAAATGAACAGTTGAAAATGAAGCCTTTAAATTATGAGCATGATATTTATGTGTTTAAGAAATGAATTTCTTTAGCACAGTAATTTTAACATTGCCAATTTCATTGTTAATGACTAAATAAATGGCTCCTGCTTTTGGGTTTGGTAAATATTTCTCTCTCCATTATCATTTATTCTCTTGTGGGAGCCATAGACTGTATCATAAACTCAGTACAGAGAATTGTTTTAAGTTTAATTTATTCAATATTTAGTAGAAACTCCCTATAACATCCATTAGGGGAGATAATGGATTTCTTTCTTTTTGTAGACAGTCTGTACTTCTACTACAGTCATAAAACGGGCATTGTATACACTCTAGACCTGGGTCTGCCCAAGTTCTTAAATTGTGCAGATGTAGAAATAGGCACAAAGACAATTCTCTGCCATTATGTAAACATCCAGCCTTTGTTATCATTTTCACTGTAGAAGAGAAATATCTGCTGTGTGAGACTGAATACCTGGCACCCCTGCAAGTCTACACGGATGCATATGTTTGGGAGTTAGCAGGGTAAACTGAGTCTGTGACCAGTAACCCAGCAGGCGTGACACAGGCTTACAGAGTCATCAAGTTCATATGTTTCTCCTATAGTGGCAGCAGTAGCAGCAAAAGGAGATAACCCATGGAGTGCCAACGTGTGCCTGCTGCACACCAGAGAAGTGGGCTTTACTGCGTGATCGTGGACGCAAGACTTGGCCACCAATGCTGAGTTGTACTTGGAGAGAAGGTTGTGACTTCCGCCTCCCCTATACCACACACAGCCTCTCCAGCCACGTCCCCCCGTGGAATTTTTTTTTTCAAAAATACCTGTCACAATCTGTATTAGTCAGGATTCTCCAGAGAAACAGAATCAACAGAGTATATATAGAGAGAGTGAGACAAAACAAGATTTATTAAGGGAATTGGCTCACGTGATTATGGAGGCCAAGCAGTCCCATGATGTGGCGTCTGTAAGCTAGAGACCCAGGAAAGCCAGTGGTCTAATTCAGCCTGAGTCTGAAGGTCTCAGAACCAGAGGAGAGAGAAAGAATTCAACATTCCTCCACCTTTTTGTTCTATTCAGTCTCTCAATGGATTGAGTGATACCTGCCCACACTGGTGAAAGCAAATCTTCTACCAATTCAAATGCTAATCTCTTCCACAAACACCTCACAGACACACCCAAATATAATGTCTTACCAACTATCTGGGCACCCCTTAACCCAGTCAAGTTGACCCATAACATTAACCATCACACCATCTCATTTATTTAATATTTACTTCCATTATCTTGCTTAAAATATGACTGTCTCCCTCTCTTAAAATGCAAACGCCATGAGAGCAGGGACTCTTGGCTTTTTCCCCAGTTACTAGTACACTGCCTATAACTCAATAGTTAGTGAAGAATGAATGAATGGTCCCCCAGTACCTATGAAAGTACCTAGAACATGGTACTCACTAAATAATTGCTGAATGAATAAGGGTTAACATATTTTATCTCATTTAATCTTACAGGTAGACATTATTATCCCAATTTTACAGACAAGAAAACTGAGACTCAAAGGGGTCCAGTAGCGTGCTCAGGGTCATGTGCATGGTTAACAGTGGAGAGAGAAGGTAAACCGAGTTCTATTTCATGCCAAAGCTCTTATAACAATGCTAGGTTGATTGGGATTGCTTAATGTGGCATTTGGAAAGAGATCCATTGAGAATGCATAGATTTACTGATATCTATATGTACATTTAAATACAACTTGTAAACACTAGTGGCCTGGAGAAAAAAAAAATTAATCTGGTTCAGCTTCTCTTTTTTAGTTACCCCAATCCTCAGATGAATTCTGCATCATCAAAGTGTATTAAACAAATATTTATTGAGCATCTATTATGTGTCAAGCACAGTTCTATATATAGCAGGATACACTAGTGAACAAAAACTGTGTTTTCTTCTGTTCCAGAATCTTGACTCCTTACATTTTATTTGCCTTGGTAGCCTTAAAACCCAATTTTCTTCTCCACAGTCCTGTGAAATTCTGCAGAACTTTGCTCGGTTTCTCTGTGCCTTAGTTGAGGCTCTCTGCTTTGTGACGGCCTCACCTGGCTCCATCTTAGGAATCATCGAAGGCCTCAAGAGGAAACGTACTGAAGAAAGTCTGGCTCACATCAACATTTCCCCTCCTCTCTGAGATGTTGGTCCCACAAGTCTGACTGCCTTGGTATCTATCTATGCCTTCTCCAAGGGTTTTTCTGTATTGTATTCAGCTATTCTAGTTATTTTCAGCAGGAGGGCTTATCTGTTTCTCTGATATGAGTTAGACCATAATAATCAGAGGCAGATATCTTCTGTTTCTCTTTAATCTTCAATAACATGGTCATATTTGCCGCTGCACATCTGAGCATTTCAGTATACAGCTGAGGAGGCTCATGTTCACATAGCCTTTTCCATAGTCATGCAACCTTCCATTCACCTTTTCTTCACTGTTCTTCACAGCTCTGGCTACACTGACTACCTTTCTCCCCATGACCTGTACCCACCTAAACCATTATCCCTTAACCACTTTTTTTTTTTTTTTTTGGATACAGAGTCTTGCTCTATCGCCCAGGCTGGAGTGCAGTGGCACAATCTCAGCTCATTGCAACCTCCACCTCCCAGGTTCAAGCGATTCTCCTGCCTCAGCCTCCTGAGTAGCTGGGACTACAGGTGCGTGCCACCACACCTGGCTAATTTTTTGTATTTTTCGTAGAGACAGGGTTTCACCGTGTTAGCCAGGATGGTCTTAATCTCCTGACCTCATGATCTGCCCTCCTCAGCCTCCCAAAGTGCTGGGATTACAGGCTTGAGCCACCGTGCCCAGTCCATTATCCCCTAACCTTAACCATCAAATCCCCGCATCCCTCTTGGCTTTAAATGAATGATTATGCTGAGCTTCTGCTGCTGCCAAAGGAAACTGACTCTTCCCACCGACTGATACCATCTTACCATACACTTCTGTCCAGCATGGCAGAGGACACTGTGGAGGAAACTTACATGAGCTATAGATACCATAGACACCAAATGCTTCCGTTAGAGTTAAGTGTCATTGCCACTCCCACTGAGGTGAGTCTGAGAACACTGAACCCTAGGATTTCCCTGATCTCTGGGGCAACAGAAGCAGCCCCCTCTCCCTTGCTAGAAGAAAGCAGCCTCCCATTACCTGGGTACCACAGGAAGTCCTCACCTGAGGGGACTACTTACAAGATGACTTTTGTCCTTCACAAGATGCATCCTCACATCCCCTCATTGCCTCCAGCCCACCAGTTAAGGTCCATTCTCTGCAAAACCCCAGAGAAGGAAAAGACGTCCCATTGCAAAGGCAGTTATGAAAGTTGTTCACCAAGTATTTGGTGACTGGTTGACTCGCCAAGAGTCAAAGGGCCTAATACTTACCAGCAGAAGTCAGAGAAACACATATGAGGCCGGATCTTGAGAGTGTGGGGTCAGGAGGGGTGGGTATTATACATAAGAGTGACCAGGGAAAGTCTCCTGACACTCTCCTACAACTCACTGGCCTCAAAAGACAACTGTGCCTATCCTAATAATGCTGGTCAGAAGTTTCTTGAAACTTGGAAAAGATGACAGCCTACAGGCAATGAGGGAAAGATGCCATATTTGCCATGGCGTGGTATTGAGGAAGGCGTCAGACCGTCCAGGGAGGATTTATTATGCCAGACCAGAGGCCCTGATCTTGTTCCATGTGAGGCCAAGAGGACATGCCTTTATACAAAAATAAGAAACTCACTGGTAAGGGGCCACCAGCAATGTTGGGACTCTCACTAGTGATTGTCTTCCATGGTCTATGGTTCAAAGTAGGAAATGCTGCCACAGAACTGACCTCTCTAACATTACTGAAGATGAAGATATTTTGGATGAAGATATTTTTGAGTAGCAGAGGCCAAGGAGCAGCATTCAGCCATCAAAGTGAATATGACTACCACAAAGTGAATATGACTACCATATGGCAGCAAGGCCAAGGTGCCAGCCAGGGTCCTGTACACACAGGGTATTTCTAGAGGAAAGATAGATGAGTACCCATTGTGAATATTTCTTGACTTGTGTAACCAGAAAAAAAATATTAAGAGAAGGTAAGCTGAAATCGGATGTCTGCTGCCAAAAAGAAAAATGATAATCCCTCACCTAGCTCCCAGATTTGAGTCAGTTCTCAGGCCCCTGGCCTAGTGATTGCAGGGGAGGCTGAGCCCCCTTGGAAAAAAAAAAGCTCTGCAATGCCACAAACCTTCTCCCAAAGGGACCTGTGTAACTTTACACTAAGAAAATGGAAATATACAGATTTTTCAGGGTATACAGGGTCTAACCTTACAATGACATCAGCAGAACCTGAAATTCCATGATGACAGCTAATTAGGATGGGAAATTATGGAGGCAGGTGATAAATGGAGTTCTTGTCAAGGCAGGCTCAACAGTGATGATGAGGGTCTTAGGATTCACTCTGTTGTTGCTTCCTCAGTTCAAGTATGCTTAATTGGAAAGGATAGACTTAGCAGCTGGTAGAGCCCTCATGATTTGTTTTCCTGACCTGTGAAATAAAAACCAGGAAGGAAGAAACAAATGGAAACCCAGAAAGTGCTCATTCCGACCTAAGATAGCAAATCAAAGAAATACCCTATTCCAGTGAAATGACTGAGATTGATGCCACTCTCAAGAACTTAGCAAATGCAGGGATGGCCATCCCCATCGTATCCCCATTCAATCCATCTACATGGTCTCTGCAAAAAATAGATGGATTTTCATAAATAACAGCAGACTACCGAAATGTTATCTAAGTCATAGGCCCAGTTGTATGTAGCTGCCGAATTGGATGTGGTATCTTTACTGGGACAGATCAGCACAGCCTTTGGTACCTGGGTTGTGGCTATCCATCTGGCAAACAAGTCATCTTCAAATCTCCTCAGGAAAGATGGTCAAGGTCAGTTCTGCTTTACTAAGAAAGGATATGAGTACACATTCACTGTCTTTCCCCAAGGCTATATGTATTCTCTTTCTCTCTGTCACCTTGACATATCATGCTGGTATACTATATTGTTGACACTACGCTAGTTGGACTTGGTGAACAGGAAGTGGCCGGTATTCTGGATGTCATAGTAAAACACATAAAGGTGAAACATAAATCATTTACAGTATCAAAATCCTGCCATATCGTTGAAGATTTTAGGAGTCCCATAGTGTGCAGCACCCTAGGTAAACAATTACCCCTATGAAAAGGTATATTGTTTGGTGGGCCACTTTGGGTTTTTGGAGGCAGCCAATATTGCACTTGAGATTATTTCTTTGACTCATTTCTTGGGTCATTAAAGGTCTACCAGTTTTGAGTGGGACCCAAAGCATAAGAAAACTGCAGAAATTCTAGGCTTCAGGACAATGTACTCTGCTGTTGAGGCCATATAACTCAACAGATCCAACAGTGCTTGGGGTATCCATGGTAGAAAAGAATGCTATAGGAAATCTTGGACAAACCCTAATAGATTTGCGGTACAGAATGGGTAGGGTTCTGGAGAAAGGCATGTCTACTCCATTCAAGAGACTATTTATTGTTTAATTACTCACTGCTCAAAAAAACAGCTTCTGATGTGATAAGGGGTCAAGAGAGATCAAGCACCTGAAAGTGGGACATGAAGTGATTATATGATAGGCGTTTCCTATTATGAGCTGGACATTGTCAGATCCAACAAGTTGGTAAGGTATGATGGAAATGGTATATTCAGGACCAGGTCTGAGCAAGTCCAGAGGGTGGCTCAGGGCTCTATGTTAGCTACCTCTGCTGTCCTGACACATCTCTCAGCTCACATGTATAAATATGGGGGCAGGAGTGAGGGAACTCTAGGATTCACTGATGAAGGAGGAACAACACAGCTCATTCCTGGTTCATGGATAGATTGGTTCAGATAATCAATGCTGCCTGAGAGTGGACAGCTGTCAACACTACCACTCAACTCAGTGGTGACCCTAAAGGACAGTGATGAAGGGAAACCCTCCCAGAGGGTAGAGCTGTGGGCAGTATGCTTGTTTGTCCACTTTGTATTCCAGGAGAAGTGGTATGAGATAAGGATATACATGGACTCCTGTGTAGTGGCAAATAACTTGGCTGGTGTTGATCTGGGGTTTAGAAGGGGCAAGTTTAGATGACCAGAGACAAAGTGGTCTGGGAAGAAGCATGTAGATGAACTGTTGGAAGTGGCCACAAAATGTGCAGATCTTTGTGTCTCACATCAATGCCACTAGAAAAGATCTGGCACAGACGGGACACTCACTAACCAGGTAGATGGGAGGAACCGGCTGGTAGATGTCAGTCATCCTCTGTCCCAGCCACCCCAATGCTTGTACAACAGATCCTTGAATGGAGAGTGGCCACAGTGGCAGGGAAGGCCATTATTCAAGGCCTCATCCATCATCCAGCATGGACTCCTTTTCACCAAGACAGCTGGTACATTTATTATTTATTTATTTATTTATTACCAAATAAATAAATGTATTAGATCAGACCACTTCCACCTAGAGGGGGCAGAGTTCATCTTTACCAGAATTTACCTCTATTCTGAATATGAGTTTGCCTTCTCTTTTCTGCTGCAGTGCCTCTGAGAGCACCACTACCCACAGATGTGCAGGGCACCTATAGTCTGATAAACCTAAACATATGTGGTAACTGTAGAAATAAGTCCTTTTTCATCTATAGAAGGAGAGAAGTTGCATATATTAATCATGTCTACTCTTGCCCACACTTTCAGGAACCACTTATACGCCTTGTGAAACATCAATGTTCCATGAAACTCAGTTTGGAAACCTGAGCTAAACTCTTGCCTTTCTTCTAGAGAATCTCCACTCAGTCATCTCTAACAGATGGGACCCCTCCACTTTGCTAGGATATCCCAGAGGAGACCAGAGCAGAATTCCCTGTGAAGACGTTGCAATGCTGCACTACTTTGACACAGATGAATGTTGCCTTAATGCTTTCTCATTGTAGCTCAGTCCTCATTCCTCTTGTCCTAATCTCACTGGGAACAGTAAGAAGCCACCATCATTTTATGTTATACTTTTATATACCCTAAGGTTATTAATGATTAATGAGAATTAAAGGAAGCTGAGAATATATAAAGCATTTCTTATTTGCAGTTTTTCACTCAATTTGATATACAGACTGTGTATATCAAATAGACATACAGACTGTGCTACAATATTTTTTCTCTTATTGGTAGGGGCTAAATCAGTCACCCCTCCCCCTGCAAAAAAGAGATGTTGAAACCTAAACTCTCAGTACCTCAGAACTGACTTCATTAGGAAACAGGATTGTTGCAAATGTATACTTAAATTAAGATGAGGTCATACTGGAGTAGGGTGGGCCCTGATCTAACATGACTGATGTCCTTACAGAAAGACAGCCACAGACCAGGCACGGTGTCTCATGCCTGTAATCCCAACACTCTGGGAGGCCGAGGCGGGTGAATCACGAGGTCAGGAGTTTGAGACCAGCCTGGCCAAGATGATGAAACCCAGTCTCTACTAAAAACACACACAAAAAAATTAGTTAGGCACGGTGGCAGGCACCTGTAACCCCAGCTACTCGGGAGTCTGAGGCAGGAGAACTGCCTGAACCTCAGAGGCAGAGGTTGCAGTGAGCTGAGATCACACCACTGCACTCTAGCCAGGGTGACAGAGCAAGACTCTGTCTCAAAAAAACAAAAAACAAAAAGCAAACAAACAAAAACAAGAAAAGAAAAGAATGAAAGACAACCCCATGAAAACAGAGACACACACAGGGAAAATGCCATGTGACAACAGAGTCAAGAGACTGAGGTTATGCAGCTGCAAGCCAAGAAATGCCAAAGATTGCCCACAAACCACCGGAAGCTAGGAGAGGCATGGAATCCTCTACAGGTTTCAGAGGGAGCATGGCCATGCCAACACCTTGATTTTGGACTTCCAGCCTCCAGAACCATGAGAAATTAAATTTCTGTTGTTTTAAGCCACCCAATTTGAAGTACTTTCATTATGGCAACCCTAAGAAACTAATACATTTACATAAACTATTTCTCTTTGATCAAGTACCTAAGATGTGTTGATCAGGATAAAAGTGTGTCTCTATTTTTCACCCATTTTCTCCCTTTTTGAGGGACTTTGACAGTTTCTGAATTAAGAGGCTGTTTTTAGGAATAGCAATGTATGTATCAATTTTGGATGTATTTAATTATAATTTGTAAATGAGCAGCACTACTTTCAAAAAAGTTCTCTCCTACATCCATCTGCGATTCAAAGAGATACTGAACTGACTGATACCCACTACCTCTGCTGGCCTTAATAGATACACAATTCTCCCTAAGAATAGCAGAGCATTATTCTAAAATTAAAATAATCACTAAAGCTGGGTGACAGAATGCCTTTATGTGGGGCCTCCACAGTCCTGGCTATGCCAGATTTAATTAAGGAGTTTTATTTGCATCGATAAATTGTTATCCAAGGTAAAATAAAAGTTATTCGATTTGTTCACACTCAATTTCATTTAGGTGTACAATTAGTAGTTTAAGTCTATTGCAAAATAATTCAGCCAAGAAATCAATTTTAGCACCTACAAAAAAACCCAACCAGGCTATAATTACAGTCTTCCAAATGCTAATTGCATACAGTTTTGGATAGGAAATATACATATATCTGTATCTCATCTTACTGTTTACCACCAAAAAGTTATACTTGCATAAAACATGGGGAAATTATCTATGTTCTTTATGACTCTCAAAAGGTTAGAATGCTCCTTTTAAAGCCCCTTTGGATTGGCTCATATTAGTAATTAATTGTCTTCTCTAGCTATATTTGTACTTCTTATTCTTCTTGTGCACTCAAAAGCTAAAATGGGTTGGGCAGAAAGCTCCACAGGCATCAGGGACCAGAGATAAAAGTAGGAACTGGGACCTCAGGAAGAGTCTGGGCATCTCTGGGGCTTCAGTTGTCTGGAGTGTCAGTTTTCTTGGCTGGACAGCCACTTCTCAATGATCTTATCCACAAGAAGAAAGGTCCTGAGTTGGGGAATGACCCCTCTGTGGAGTAACTGGTGAAAACAAAGTTTGTTTCTATGTAGAAAATTAGATATACACTCCAGGCCGTCCATAAGGTGACATGCTTGATAAACAATGAGAAGTAAGCAACATTCAACAGGTTGTTCTGAGAATTTTAATGTCCTCTAGACCATTCTGTATCTAAAAATTATGGGTAATTACTTTGGAGCAATTTAAGAATGCAAAAGCAGTGCACATTTGAGTTGGATTTTGCTATTTTGACAATATTATCTCACTCTCTGACAAAACCACACTCACTGTGACAATGATGTCTTGCATTTGTATGGCCGGTCACAGTTTATGAAGGTCCAACACATTCTTCCTGGGAGGTAGACTTGCAAGTGATTATTACTGTCATGCTATTTCACAGTTGAAGAGGACACTGGGTGAATTGAAAAAGAAACTGAAGTTTGGAGAAACTGGGTGATTCAACCAAGACCCCATAGCTACTCCAGCTCCACATTCTGTCGTTATGCATATTTGACATTTGCATTTTGAAAGCAATGGTGAATATCACAACAAATACAAGTGCGTTATTTTCTTTAATGTAAAGGGTTCTTTTATATATTATTCACTGTACCATACAATGCCTTCTTTCCTGGACTGTGGAGAGAAAGTTCTTAATGTCTTAGCACCATAAAGAACTGCTCTTCTGAGCACTGGAGCAGTTACCCATTCACATATCTCATTATCTTTCTGGAAAAAATGGATGTATTTCCTTCTGGATCACCTTTACTTGTAATGACACCTACATATCTCTCCAAGGTGCCCCGGTTTTGAAAGGAGAAAATAAGGATTCACTCAGAGATGAATATGGAAAAGCTAGGTGGAATGGGTAGTAGTGAGGACAAGAAGGTGTCAGCTTCATGGTCACAAATCATGGTGATCTCATGTGACTTTGATGCTAAGTTTGCAGAGAGATGTTGATGAATGCAGTGTGCCCAGGAGAGGAATGGTGAGTAGTTGGGAAAGAATTCTTCTGAGAAGCTGTTGAAGGAACTGGGAAGTGTTTACTCGGGATTGGAGAAGTCTCAGGAGCCATGATACCTGTCTTATCTTATGTGGAGAGCCAACATATAGAGAGGCAGGCGGAGGTTTTTGGTGGATGCATGGGGCATAGTGAGATCATTGGGAAAAGACCACCAGAAAGGAAAGTTCACTTCAATTTAAGAAAAGGTGTACTAACAATTACAATGACAAACAATGGTCAGAGTGTCTTGTGGAGCTTCCCATCCTTGACTGGAAGTACACAACCAATGACTAGACACCTGTCAAAAAGAGCACCATATGAGAGTTTCAGCCAAGTGGCCCTGAGATATCTTCTAACCCTAAATGCTGATGATTCTAAGAATAAGTCCTGCTTGGCTCCCTGGTTTCACTCTTCCTTGGTGTTTGATAGAGACCTTTCTACAGAGCACCTACCATGATCTCAGGGCCATGCTATAGTATCACTTCTTAAGCTTGTTCTTTCGACTCTGGCTGCTTGCCTCTGAAGAGTACTACCAAACCCTGAAGGAACCACAAAGGGCAGATGGGAAATCCCTATTAATTGTTGATGTACTAATTATTTTACTCAGTAGACTTTTGTATCCTCTGAATACCTCAGTTGGTAGGCACTCAATAAAGTCTTGATGGGTGAGTGAATAAATGCCTGTGTGTATGAGTGTGAATGTTTTAACAGCCAATTATGAAAACAATATTCCAGGCTTCAAGGAAAAAAGAGAAGGGCAAGAATACAGAAAACCTTTTGAACTCTTCAAAGCAGGTGTAAGTTAGAAATTAATTAGCAACAACTCTTTGTGTTTTTAAAAAATATTCTTAGCAAACTAGAAATAGAAATTTTTTCTTAGACTGTTTTTAAAGATTTAAATATAGCATATGTCATATTAGTCAAATATTAAAAGCAACTCCTTTAAAATCAAATAAAGCAAAAATGTTTGCCAGTGCCATTTATAGTGAACATTCTACTGAAGGTTCCTACATTGTGCAATAAGACAAGAAAAAGAAAAAAAAAGTATAATTTAAAAACAAAACTGGCATTATTTCCAGATAATATGATTGTCTTTCCCAGAAAAAATCCAAATACATCTGAGATTCTAAGGTTTCTAGATATAAATTTGATATAAAAAAGTCAACTGCAGCCGGGCATGGTGGCTCAAGCCTGTAATCCCAGTACTTTGGGAGGCCGAGATGGGCGGATCACGAGGTCAGGAGATCGAGACCATCCTGGCTAACCCGGTGAAACCACGTCTCTACTAAAAAACACAAAAAACTAGCCGGGCAAGGCAGCGGGCACCTGTAGTCCCAGCTACTCGGGAGGCTGAGGCAGGAGAATGGCGTGAACCCGGGAGACCGAGCTTGCAGTGAGCTGAGATCCGGCCACTGCACTCCAGCCTGGGCGACAGAGCGAGACTCCGTCTCAAAAAAAAAAAAAAAAAAAAGTCAACTGCATATCTATACACCAGTTATTAATTGTTAAAAAATTAAAAATTACTACTTATAAAAGCAACCAAACCATAAAATACCTAGCAATAAATATAACAAAATACTAAAGGACTTTTAGGCAAACATTTAAATTCTCTCAGTGACTCCTGGTGGAAGAATAAGTAGTTTTAATCACGTTATAAAAATAGCATTATCTAATAAGGTTAAACATATGCATTTCCTATCATTTAGGAATTCTATTCTCAGGAATATATCACAGAAAAGTACTTTTTCATGTACACAAAAATATACATACAGAAATCCTTATATCAGCATTGTAATAGCAAAACTTGAAAACAACGTCTGTCAGTATCAAATGTCTACCAAAAATAAAAAGGATAAATATATTACAGCATAAATAATACTAATAATGATGATGATGATAAAGGGGGTGAGAGAAAACTGGGAGGTGATGGATGTGTCTATGACCTTGATGGTAGTGATGGTTTCACGGATGCATACTTACCCTCAAAATCCAGTTATATACATTAAATATGTACAACTTTTTAACATTTCAACAATATCTCAATAAAGTGGTTTGAAAATATAGAGAGAGCAAATTCATTCCATGAAATACTACACAATTAAGAAAATGAATGAACCACAGCTACATGCTCTAGAATGTATTAATCTCAGATATAAAACATGGAATGAAAGAAGCAAAGAAATAAAGATTATATATGATGTGCAAAAAAAGCAAAACTAGACAATTTGTTATTTGGACATACCTATGCATGTGATAAAACTACAATAAAAAGCATAAATTGATTAAAACAAAATTTAGGACAGTGGTGAATTTTTGTGGGGATATAGAGGAACTTCGCTGGGAAAGAGCTTCAGGTATCTTCAAAGGTATTGATGGTGCACTATTTATTAGGTTGGGAGGTGGGTATATAAGTGTTTGATTTCTTATTTATACTTTCATCTGTGACATATTTTTCAACTCTGTAGAGTCTCTTTCAGGAAATGCTTTTAAACCCAGCATGGTATGTATCTATTCATTCCACTAATGGTGCATTGCTGAATAATATTTATTCTAGAATGACCAAAAATACAACTGGGGTGGCATAAACTTTAAGTTTTAAATACAAAGATTAAGAATTAGTTTGAGGATATTATATAGGAAGAAAGCTATGTCTCATATTTAATAATACTGTAAGGTCTAGAAAGACCTCAGATGGAATCTAGATAGTATTACCACAGTGATATCACCAGTTTTAGTTAATGGTCAAATTGAGGAATTATTTACAAAATAATTGGAATATTCAGAATATGTCATAAGGCAATACTTCAGCTTATGTGTGGGCTACATATGAACTTCTCAGGATTCTTGGTTGCAAACAACAGGAACCAACACTGGTCAACCTAAGGGAAAAAAAAAGTTTCTCAGATGGCTGTGAAGTAACTCACGCCTCTGGGGGTAAGCTAAGTCTGGAGAGCTGGGGTCGAAAACCAGACTGATGGAAACTTGAGAAGGCCACATCCCAGGAATCGGTCAGTTGCCACCATAGCTGTGAACCCTGAGCTGCCCCTGTGTCCTCTCACTCTTACTCTAGATTCAGGTCTGTGATGGGCTTAAGTCACACATCTATGTTTCAGTCACACTTCTATGTTTTTGCTGCCAGGTTTCAGTATGAACAAATATCTAATCTTTTTCAATTTCTGGATTATATAAACTTAGGAAGGGAATTCAAGTGATAGGCACTGCAGATGGATGGGTGAATGAATGAATGAATGAATGAATGAAAAGTGGAGACGAAGGGAGGCATGAGAGAGCAAGGAAGAAGGAAGACTAAAAATTATCTGCAGTGCTCATTAAGAATTCTGGCTTCTGAACTTCTAAAACTACTGAATCTTAATTTCTGAAGTCGACAGGCAAAGGAGATTCAACAGAAACTGTCTGTGTTTATAAGCTGCACCCCAGGTGATGTTTTAAACTTTGAGAATTACTGGCATAAATAATGCAGATCCACAAATCAGAAAGTGTTACTCTTTTTGTGCCTTTCAGTGACAGTGACTGACTTTGCTCTTTGAAGTTTTGGGGCATGTCCTAAAAGAATTCCAAACGTCTTTTCTTCCTAATAATCTCTTTACCAATTTATGCTCTCTAAGTGCATTTCGTAAAGTTGCATAGCAGCAATTTCAATTTGAGAATTAACAATGCTAGGATTTGAATAGAGTCCTGAGAAAATATTACCTGAGTATCCAAATAAATAATAATACTTGTCACTTTAAATAGCAATGCCTATATGCCAGGCACTGTTCTATGTCTTTTACATCTCTTATCTGATTTAATCATTCCAACAAACTCTTTGAAGAGTTTCCAGATGATGAAACTGAGGCAGCAAGATCTTAAATAATCACCCCAGCTAATGACTGAAGTGGCTGATTTGAATGTAGATAATCTGTTCCAGGGTCTTGACTATGATTTAATAACCGTCTCCATAAATATGATTTGATTGGACAAAAGTCTTAAAATTATCTTATTGGTCATATATAATCAAAATAAAAATAGAAGAAAATTTAAAAATAAAGACCACTAAAATGATTTCTTCTTAATTTGGCCTTGGTAAATCTGTTTTGACTGTCTCTGCTCTCAGTGGCTAAACAGCATGTTAACAAAAATTTTCTACGCACTAAGTTCCTATGAACTCACCAAGTTTATCTGGGCTGATTGTTTCTCTCTTTTTTAAAAAACAGTTTTTTGGCAAACGTGCAGTGGTGGCTCATGCCTGTAATCCCAGTACTTTGAGAGACCGAGGCAGGAGGATCACTTGAGGTCAGGAGTTCGAGACCAGCCTGGCCATCATGGTGATACTCCATCTCTGCTAAAAATTCAAAAAAATTAATTTGAATTTTTCCCTTCTTAAGTTTACATAATCCAGGTGGTGTGTGCCTATAATCCTAGCTACTCGGGAGACTTAGGTGGGAAGATTGCTTGAACCTGGGAAGTGGAGGTTGCAGTGAGCCGAGATCACGACACTGCACTCCAGCCTGGGTGACAGAATGAGATTCCGTCTCAAAATAAACAATAGAAGTTTTATTGAGATATAATTGTTATATAATAAACTATACATGTTTGATGTGTACAATTTGATGAGTTTGAACACATGTATATTCCCTATAAATCATCACCATATATTCAAGGCAATAAACATATCCATCACCTCCAAAAGCTTCCTTGTGTCCCTTTGGTTTTTTGTGTGGTAAGAACATTTAACCTGAGATCTACCCACTTAAGATATTTTTAAGTGCAAATAATACATTATTATTGACTATGGAACAGCATATCTCTATAACTAATTCATCTCACATAACTAAAACTTTATTATACTTATGCAACAACACATCTCTATAACTAATTCATCTTATATAATTAAAACTTTATTTCTAATTCCCTATTTCCTTCTCCCCCCAGCTCCTAGGAACTGTATTCTCAGCTTCTGTTAGTGTGACTGTTTTAGGTACCTCATGTCAGTGGAATCATGCAGCATTTGTCCTTCTGTGACTGGTTGATTTCACTGACATCATGTCCTCAAAAGCCATTCATGTTGTCACATATTTTAGAATGTCCTTCTTTTTAAAAACTGGATACTGTTCCATTGTACATATAAACCACATTTTCTTTATCCATTCATCTATCAATGAACACTTAGGTTGTTTCCATGTCTTGGCTATTGTGACTGGTATGTCAATGAATATGGGATGCAGACACCTTTTTGAGATCCTGATCTCAATTTTGGGAGGTATATACGCAGAAGTGGGATTGCTGAAATCATAAGTTAATTCTATGTATTTTTTGTTTGAGGATACTATTTTCCACAGCAGCTACACCATTTTACATGCCCACTGACAGTGCAGAAGGGTTCCAGTTCTCCACACCCTCGCAAGTGACCGTTCCTTGCATTCCCGCACAGCCAGCGTCTACTTGTCTTCGGTGAGCTCCAGATCATCTTTAGTAAGCAGCTTCACTTTTTGGAGCTTCATCTTAGCTTACATCTTTATAGTGCAGCTCTCTCCTGGAGGAGCCTAAGGCAAACCTTTCTCAGCTGCTCTTCCTGATTTGTGTAACTTTCCATAATCCAACTGATAAGGATTCATCCTAGGTTAAATGTAGTTGATTCTCTTAAAACAGGAATTTAAATCAAATGGAGTATTTTTTCACATATCCTACGTATAAAATAATTATAAACAGAAATGCACTATGTCCTCAATTGTCATTCGTGTTGTCACATGTTGTAGAATTTCCTTCTTTAGATGTAAGTTTCCTTCGATGTATGCTAAGATGCAGGGTCAGAACAGGCACAAGTAAGAAAGCAGACATCTGGATGGAATGATACGGCTGAAAGAGCTCATTCAAGAGCCCACTGAGCACTTCCTCCATGTTCAACATAGAGGTTATCTGAGAAAAACAGGATGTGGCTCCTGCCTGCAGTGGCACCTATCACAGTTAGACAAACACTACCAGCCATTGCAATGGAACAGAAGCAGATCGTATATGCTAAAGAGTGAAACTGAATATTCCCATAAACAGATGGGAAAAAATGTGGGCTGGATGACAGAAGTGCTGGGTGATTCACACATAGCTGGTTGAACAAACATACCCAACGGGGCCTATTAATGAACAAATGTCAACAGATAGTGAGATCTCTATTGGCTTTACCCTCACTGCAGACTTGTCCGACATTTTGATAAATGATTTGGATAAGAAGAGTAACAGTATAATTGATCGAGTCTGTGATATCATGAAACTGGAAGTGATAGTAAACACATTGAATAACAGAAGCAGAATCCTAGATGCCTACAGTATTGGTCTGATCTGCCAACATGGTCAGTGGGGTGGTGTGTCCCAACAAAGGGAGCAGACACACTTCTCCTGACCAGCGCTGCACTGACCACACCTATGGCGGCCCTTCTAGGGAAACTCACTCAAACAGGGAATTTTAAATTAGATCAGATTCTGGAAAGAGTGACCAAGAGAACATGCCTTGAGACCAATGGAACTGAGGGGAGAATAGGCAATCTAGCATAGAGAAGATAGCCTATGGTCAGTTGTTATTTCCATGTGTTTAAAAAAATAGATGTGAAATAGGACTTCAACTTATTTGATGTCATTTCACAAGGTTGAACCTCACAGATTTTGACTTTCTAGCATAAGCCTTTCAAAGAGAAAGAAAAAGAATATTGATTTAGTACCTATCCAGTGCCAGAAACTGTACTTAGCATTTTACATCCTTCTTCTAGCAATCAAATAAGATATAAATTATTATCTCATTTTGCATGCTATTCCATTAATCTATTGCTGAATAACAAACTACTACAAAACTTAGTACCTTAAGGCAACAATTGATTATTCTTATACCTCACCGTTTTGTGGGCCAGGAATATGGACAGGATGGAGGAAGAATAGCTTCTCTCTCTCCCATGGTGTCTGAAGCCTCTTCTGGAATGTCTTGGCTGTTTAAGTAACTTTCTTTCTCCACCCAGCCTCTTCACCTATGGGCTTCCTTACAACATGGCAGGCTCAGGGTAGAACTTCTTAGTAGCTCAGGGCTCCAGAAGAGTGAGGCAGATGCTGCCACTCCTTTTAGGTCTAGGCATGGAACCAGGGCAGCATAACTTCCTCTGTGCTCTGGTAGTTGGGGTAGTCATAGGGCCAGCCCACATTTAAGAAGAGGGATTAAAAACAATATCAAAATGATTCATGACTGTTTTTAATTCATTACACAGATGAGGAAGTACAGGAAGGTGAAAAGTGGCAGAGCCAGGACTCAAACCACATCTGACCCATTGTCATTTCATTCCCCCTTCTTATTACCCTCAGTAATGCATCCGTGTATGTGGGCTCAAGTGTCTCCTCTAAGATGACTTTCAACTATGTGTTTCCATCCCCAGCCTTGCTGCTTAGCTCTGTCTCCAGTGGAAACTGTACATCTCCCTTTGAATTTCCTGGAGCCAACTCAGACTTATTAGGATGAGACAAGAATTCAGAATTCATCACAGGTCCTATCTCCATCCCAATCTAGGCAAACCAGCAGCTCACCAGTCACACTGGCTCAGAACTTCACGTTGACCTCTGTCCCTGCCCTTTCACTTTTTTCCTGTGTCCAGTCAGTCACCATTGCCAAGGCCTGTAAATTCATGAGCACAACAGTCTTCAAGGCTGCTCAAAGACCAGTTCTGCCTACAGCCCCTACAGCCACCTACCATGCTCACCATCCCCAGCCACACTGCCTGCTGCTCCTCCAAAGCCTCTCCACAGACACCATCTCCCCAGAAAGACCATTTTATCAAACATTACTGATATTGTTATGTCTGTTTATTTGATTATATATTTATTGTCTGTTTCTCCTACTAGAACAATGCTATTCAACAGAAATATAATTTAAGCCACATCAGTAATTTTACATTTTATAGTAGCCACATTTAAAAGGGCCAAAAGAAACAGGTGAAATTAATTTTAAGAATTTATTTCTCTTAATCATGTGTATCAGTCCATTTTCACACTGCTACAAAGATACTACCTGGACTGGGTAACTTATGAAGAAAAAAGATTTAATTGATTCACAGTTCTGCATGGCTGGGGAGGCCTCAGGAAACTTACAATCATGGTGGAAGGTGAAGGGGAAGCAAGGTACATCTTACTTGGTGGCAGGCAATAAAGCACAGGGGAAAATGCTGCTTTTAAACCATCAGATTTCATGAAAACTCCCTCATTAACACGAGAACAGCATGGGGGAAACTGCCCCCATGATCCAATCACCTCCCATCAGTTCCCTCCCTCAACATGTGGGGATTACAACTCTAGATGAGATTTAGGTGAGGACAGAGAGCCAAACCATATCACCATGATATCCAGAATACTATTATTTCAACATGTAATCGATATGAAAAATCATTAATGAGATACTTTACATTTTTTCGTCTAAATTTTGAAATTGGATGTGTGTTTTGCACTTTGTTTACCTCTCATTCAGACTGGCCACATTTCAAGGGCTTGGTAGCTACACGTGCTAGTGGCTGCCATCTTGGACAGCGCAGCTCTAAAACAGAAGCTCTTTGAGGGTGTGCACTTTGTTCTCTTTGTTCACCTGTCTCTTCAAGGTGCCCTGAACTTTGCCTAATCCTTAAAAAATATTTTCTTACTGCATGTGTGCAGGAATGCAATGAATGAAATGCACCCCTTGTTTTGATTGTCCCCCACACCTTCCTCCTGACCTCACAGTGGCAGAAGCCTCCTACCTGTCAAGCGTCTACAGGTGTGGCAAGGAACTGCTCCTTTCCAGCTTAAGATGCTCTTCCCACACCACCCGTTTCTGTCTTGAGCCTCTTTCCACTAGTGAGAGGCCTCAGAATAAGGCTTATCTGGTGGTCCCAGCCAATGGACACCTGCCTCTTCCCATCTCTTCCCATAGCCCAAGAGTGTGTGACTTCAGTCCTCTCTCCTCACCCCTGTCCTACCCTCCCACTGATCTCCACTCCTCACCTTCATCCTGAGATCCAGAGCAGAGTCCCTGAGAGCTTGTACTGAGGTTGAAGAATGCTGACCTCTGACCTCTCACTTTTTGAACGAGAAAACCTAGGGTCAGAGGCCTGCGTGGTTTGAATCTGTGCCCACCTTGACTCTGAGGCTCTTTGAGGGACCCCACCTTGCGTGTCTGTCCACTGTTTCTGGGACAACCTGGTGCCAGCTTGCAGCCTAGCTCTTAGCCTTGGCTGACAGCTCCAGTCTTTGCATCCCTGGATGTCACATCTTGGGGTGGCACAAAGCACTCTGCTGGCTTGGAACTTCTCCCCAACTAACCTTTTTGAAAGCTTCCTTGAGATATCATTTACATACCATACAATTCACCCCGTTAAAGTATATAATTCAATGGATTTTACTATATTTACAGATATATGCAACCATCTTCACAGTCAATTTTCATATCACCTCAAAAAGAAACCTTTTAGTCACTTCCCTATCCTCTCCCCCAGGCCCTGGCAACCATGAATGCACTCTTCATTTCTATGGATTTGCGTGTTCTGGATATTTCATATGAATGAAATCATACAGCATGCAGTCTTTAGTGACTGGCTTCTGTTACATGGCCTAATGTCATCAAGGTTCATCTAGGATGTAGCATGTGTCAGTGCCTCACTCCTTTTGATGGCTGATAATACCCCATTGTGTGGATAGACCCATCACCCATTGATGAACATTTGAGTTTCTCCTGCCTTGTGGCTATTATGAATAATGTTGCTGTGACCATTCATGTAAACCCCTCCACTGATTCTTCCTACCTCTTGCTGCCAGATTAGTCTTCAGCAAGCATGAGAAGGCAGGTCAGTCCACTGTTCCTAACATCTGCCATTGGTCCTGGCACTGGAGGCCCTTCATCACAGTGGCCTTCTCTACTCCCCCCACCTGGCTGCAGAGAGGCAGTGAAAGGTCGTGGTTAAGGTTGGGGTCTGAAAGCCAGGGCCTTACCTCCCAGCTGGTAGTGAGCTCAGCCAGACAGAAGGCCAGCCCAGGTTCAGGGTTTGGGAAGAACGGCAGCTACTCAGTTTGGTTTACTATCAACATGGCAAGGACATGGGGGATGTGCTCCCCAGGGCTGCCCTCTGCTTCTCACAGAGACAGACCCCAGGCTCCAAGAGGCAGCCTGCCAGGCTGAGTGAGCCATTGCCTGAGAAGCAGGGCCCACCACCCTTCTCATACTATTTTAGGCTGGGGAAGGGGCCACAGCAGCTCTCAGGGGTCCACCACCTTAGCACTGCAGTCACACCCTCTCTATTGTCTCTTACTACCTCACCAGGTACCACCACCATGGTGATTTTAGACAACTTCTTAACCTCTCTGTGCCTCAGTCTGCTCCCCTGGCAAATGAGGATAATAATAGTACCAACCTCAGAACATTCTTGAAAATGCATGCCTGAGTGCTTAAACCCAGCCAGAACAAGGAAAGCTCCATGTGTGTTGGCGATTCTTTCTTCCCAAATCACACTTTGTTGTAGTGAGATTTATCTCCTCCCCATGGTCCTCTCTTCACACCCAAGGTCTGGATTTTCTGCTTATCTAAGTTCTGGCTATTTGTATTAGTTTCCTATTGCCACTGCAACACATTGTCGCAAACTCCGTGGCTTAAAACAACATATGTTTTTTTCTCTTAGGATTCTGGAGGTCAGAAGTCCAAATGAGTCTTGTTGAGCTAAACTCCGAGTGCCAGCAGGGCCATGTTCCTTTATAGGGGCTCTGGGGAAGAATCTGCTTTTTGGCTTTTTCCAACTTCTCCCCTCCCATTCCCGCATTCTCCCTTCAACACGCTAGTTCACTTCTGTACAAAGTTGAGTGCAGTTCACCACAGACTCCTCTCCCTGTTAAGTCAGCAATTGTTTTTACTGATTTAAGTCTGTCCCGATCACTTTAATCAGTGTCCAGCTTTGTTTATCTTTGGTCATCCCCTTCGTCCATCCTCCAAGTCAGCAATGGCCTGCAGAATCCTTCTCCCATCATGTCAGCCTGCCTCTGTGAGTTTGTTGCCTCGTCTTCTCCGACCCTCCCGCCTGCCTCTTCTTCCACTTGTGAGGACCCTGGTGATGTCATTGGGCCCCCAGATAATTCAGGATTATCTCCCTATTGCAAAGTCAGCTGATCAGCAACCTTAAACCCATCTACAACCTAATTCTTCCTTGCCAAGTAACGTAAGATTTTCAGAGGTCTAGGAATCAGATGTGGACATTTGGGGGCCATTATTCTGCATGTCACACTATTCTCTTTTTCCCCAACATTATTGGGGTATAGTTGACAATTTAAAATTGTGTATATTTGAGGTTAACTCAATGATTCAATATATGTATACATTGGAAACTCTTCACCACAATCAAGCAAATCAATACATTAATCACCTCACATCGTTATCATTTTTTGATGCGTTGAAAACATTTAAGAGCTTCCTTCTTAGCAAATTTCAAGTATACAATACTGTTAACTGTAGTCACATTGCTGCATGTAGTTCTCCAGACCTTATTTACCTTACATAATGACCTCGCTCATACCCTTTGACCAACATCTTCCCATATCCCTCCCCCTCAGCCTCCAGTAACCACTATTCTACTCTCTGTTTTGATGAGTTTGACATTTTTGGATTTCAGGTTTATGTTGTCACAAATAACAGAATTTCCTTCTTTTTAAAGGCTGAATAATATTTCATTGCAAATGTATATACAACATTTTATCCATTCATCTGCCACTGGACATTTAGGTTATTTCTGTATCTTGGCTATTGTGAATATTGCTGCAATGAACAGATATCTGTTTAAGATACTGATTTCATTTCCTTTGGATATAGACCTCACAATGGGATTGCTGATCACATGGTGGTTCTATTTTTCCTTTTTTGAGAAACTTCCGTATTGTTTTCCATGATGCCTGTACCAATTTACATTCCCATCGATCTTGGACAGGGTTTTTCTTTGCTTGACATCCTCACCAACATTTGTTATCTCTTGTCATTCTGATAATAACCATCCTAACAGGTGTGAAGTGACGTCTCACAGTGATTTTGATTATCACTTCCCTGATGATTAGTGATGTTGAACATCTTTTCATATACCTGTTAGTCATTTGTATGTCTCCTTGGGAAAAATGTCTAGTCAATTCCTCTGTCTACTTTTTAATCAAGTTTTGTTTTTTCTGTTGAGTTGTGCAAGTTGCTCATATATTGTGGATATTAACCCCTTATCGGATGTATGACTTGCAAATATTTTCTCCCATTCTGTAGGTTGCTTTTTGTTGTTGTTGATTGTTTCTTTTGCTGTGCAGAAACTTTTTAGTTTGATGTAGCCTCACTTGTTCCTTTGTGCTTTTGGTTTCATATCCAAACCATCATTGCCAAGACCAATGTCATGAAACTCTTTCCCCCTATGTTTTCTTCTGGGAGTTTTAGAGCTTCAGGGCTATGTTTCAGTCTCTTTGAGTTGATCTTTGTGTATGGTGTAAGATAAAGATACAGTTTCATTTTCTTACATGGGGGTAGCCAGTGTGTTTCTCAACACCACTCATTGAAGAGGCTGTCTTTTCCCCATTGTGTATTTTTGGCACGTTTGTTGAAGATTTGTAGATTTGTTGACCACACATGTGTGAGTTATTTCTGGGCTTTCTGGTTTTTTCCATTGTTCTATGTGTCTGTTTTTATGCCAGTACATGTTATTTTGGTTAGTATAACTTTGTAATATATTTTGAAATCAGATTGGGTAAAGCCTCCAGCTTTGTTCTTCTTGCTCAAGATTGCTTTGGCTACTCTGGGTCTTTTGTAGTTCCATATGATTTTTCTTTTCTTTTCTTTCTTTCTTTTTTTTTTTTTTTGAGACAGAGTCTTGCTCTGTCCCCCCAGCTGGAGTGCAGTGGTGCAATCTCAGCTCATAGCAACCTCTGCCTCCCAGGGTCAAGCAATTCTCCTGCCTCACCCTCCCGAGTAGTTGGAATTATAGGCACCTGCCACCATGCCTAGCTAACTTTTCTATTTTTAGTAGAGGTGGGGTTTTACCATGTGTGCCAGGCTGGTCTTGAACTCCTGACCGCAAGTGATCCACCCACCTTGCCCTCCCAAAGTGCTGGAATTAGAGGTGAGAGCCACTGTACCTGGCCACATATGAATTTTAGGGTAGATTTTTCTATTTCTGTAAAGGACATCATTGGGACTTTGGTAGGGATTGCTTTGCATCTGTAAATCAGTTTGGGTAGTTTAGACATTTTAACAATATTAATTATTTCAGTCAACATGGATATCTTTCCACTTATCTGTATCTTCTTTAACTTCTCTCATCATTGTTATAATTTTCAGTGTACAAGTGTTTCATCTCTTTGGTTAAATTTACTTTTAAGTATTCTCTTCTTTTTCTTGCTATTGTGAATGGGATTATTTTCTTGATTTCCTTGTCAGATAGTTAAATGTTTATGTATAGAAATGCACCTGATTTGCATATATTGATTTTGTATCCTGCAACTTTACTGAATGTACTTATTAGCTCTAACAGTTTTTGGTTGAGTCTTTAGGGGTTTCTATGCATAAAATCATATCATTCTCAAATAGGGATAATTTTACTTCTTCCTTTCCAACTTGGATGTCTTTCTTTTTCTTGTCTCATTGTTCTGGCAATGACTTCTAGCACTATGTTGAATAGAAGTGGTGAGCATAGACATCCTTGCCTTGTGCCAGATCTTAGGGGGAAAGCTGTCGGTTTTTTCCCATTGAGTTTGACGTTAGCTGCTATCACACTATTTTTTAAATGTTCACGTCTGGTTCCCCTTTGTCACAGAATCTTCCCAAATGACCCAGACATCAGGCCCCTTTTTCTGAATGTCCATAAAATTCATCCTCTGTGACCTTCATTTGACACATCTTTTACATTCTCCTGTATTGTTCCTAAGTGAAATGTGAAGTCTGAGAAGCTGTGAACCACATCTCGCCATCTTGGAGTAGACGGCATGAGCAAGGGAGAAAGGCAGGATAAGAAACCAAAAGGCTGCACTTCAGTTCCACCCAACTGGGAGACATCGGGCAAGTTCCTGAACTTCTATGACCTTCATTTTCTCCACAAAATGGGGTAAATCCACAACTCTAATCCTAGCCATTATAAAAATAAAAATAAAGCAACATAACAATAAAAAACAAACAACTCAATTAAAAATGGGCAAAGAACTTGAATAGACATCTCTCCAAAGATGATATACAAATGGCCAATAAGCACATGAAAAGACACTCAACATCATAATCATTAGGGAAATCCAAATGAAAACTACAATGAGATACCTCTTCACACTCATCAGAATGACTGTAATGGAAAAAGAGAGAGAGAGAGAGAACCAGAAAGAAAACCCAGAAAATAACAAGTGTGGACAAGGACATGGAGAAATTGGAACACTTTCACATTGCTGGTGGGTATGTAAAATAGTAAAATGATGAAGCCACTATAGAAAAAAAAGTTATAGCAATTCCTCAGAAAAACTAAACATAGAATTACTGTATGGTCCAGCAATCCCACTTCTGGAAATATACCTCCCGAAACTGAAAGCAGGATCTCAGGCAGATCCTTGTACACTCGTGTTCGTAGTAGCAGTAGTCACAATAGCCAAAAGATGGAAGCAACCCAAATGTTCATCAATGGATGATGAATAAACAAAATGTGGCCTCGCTGTAGAACGTAATATTATTACGCCTTTAAAGGGAAGGAAATTCCAACATGTACTACCACAAGGATGGCCCTTGAGAACATTATGCCCAGTGAAATAAGCCAGTCAGAAAAGGACAAATACTCCATGATTTCACTTATATGAGGCACCTGAAGTAGTGAAATTCATAGAGACAGAAAGTAGAATGTTGGTTGCCGGGAGCTGGGAACAGGGGAGAATGGAGAGTTATTGTGTCATGAGGGCAGAGTTTCAGTGGGGAAGATGAAAATGTTCTGAAGATGGATGGTGTGGATGGTGGTGACGGCTGTGCCATACATAATGTGAAAGTACTTAATGTTCTTGAACTGTGCACTTAAAATGGTTAAATGGTAAATTTTAGGTTATGTATATTTTGCCACAAAAACCCACTTATACAATATAAGGTGACATTATACCTGATATTTTCTTACCTCTCCCCCTCATACACCCACCCCTACTGCTGTGCATATTCCAGATTTCGATAAACATTTGCTAAACCAGTGCTGTCTTGACAGAACATACCCTCCTCTCCTCTTCCTCCCCTGCCCATCTGTAGACGTGTGTAGTTGGCCAACTTACCTGAATAAATCTTTTAAACCGAACCAGTCTAAATATTTTTAATGTGACAAAACATAAAAAGGGATGGAGAAAGCAAGGGAGAGAGAGATGGGTGTGCCTCGTGCATTCATGGATTTGTATTTATACTCCAATGATCTTGTTATTTTTAAAGACTGCTAAAGCTGGTTCCACCTGCTGGTTTCTTTTGGTGCCCTAAATCTATGTGTGCATTCTCCATATGCTTGGAGTCCGCGTACACGAGCTGTTTGTCCCCCATCTGGCTTTACGCAGTAGAAGAGGCGCAAACAGAATCCGCAGCACGTAGGACAGGGAGCCTGAAATCCCACGCCGCGCAGCACTCACTGTGTGCAGGAGCTGAGGGAAGCAATAAGACCTAATAACCTCACCCGTCTTCCTAATTGCTTTCTTCTCCTCACAGAAGAGCCACACCAGCAGCTCTGGTGGCCCTCAGGGAAATCTCTGCTTGTTATGAGGCTGGTGGGCTATCCTTTCATCACTGTGAAATGCTGGCAGTTTGTGTCAACAAATCCAATTTCAGTCAATCAATAGGCACCCTGCCTCCCAGCTCTGTCCCAGCTCGGCAGAACTGCACAGCTGGCCTCCCCTCCCTCCCATCCGCTGCCCACACCCTGGAGCCCTGGCAGCCGGAGCCACTGCTGCCTGTGGGGTGGGAGAATGCCCAGGCAGCCAGGTCAGACTGGATATGGCAGACAGCAATTGACAAGGCTGGTTCCACCACCGAGAGTCACAGCGCACTGGAAAGACACCGAGTTGTACAGGGTAGAAGGGCCAGCTTTGCCCAGATGGACGTGGGTACAGGTCTGATTCTGCCATTTTGGGCTATATGACCTTGAACTTCAAGGCAAGTTCTTCACCTTTTTGAACTCTAGCTTCCTTAGTTATAAAGCGGGGATGCTACTACTGCCTGCTACAGGATTGTTAAGAAAAGTGTTAAAATGCATGCAAAGTGCTTTGTCCAGTCCCTGGCACACAGTAAAGAGAGAGAGAGAGAGAGAGAGAGAGAGAGAGAGAGTCATTGTGATCTGCCAAGTCTTACAAGCCAAATAGGGCAATAAATGGAAACCACTGCAGATTTTACAATCATCATTAGCATCATCATCATTATTATTGTCATGTTGAGGGTTGCACAGAAAACAGCCTGGAACCAGCCTACGTGGTTCTACCAACACAGGATGAGAACGTTTGGCCTCCAGTTCACAAAGGTTCGCTCAGCAGAGATGTATACTAGATGATCACCAACATTTGCAAAAAATAAATACTATAGTGTCTTCATCAGAGGGCTGCCACCGGCCTCAGGAGGGCTTTCCCAGGTAGAAGTGCCTCAGGAGGTTTGTTCTGTTGCCTGGCCCAACATCCTATGGGGAAGGAGCCCAATAGTGGCTCCCTGAGATTTCTGCATTCTCTGGAAGCCAGAAAAAGCAAAGACCTCCAAGCAATTGAGCTCTCTTGCTTGCAGGGCAGATCACAGCTTCATAGATAGACGGCTGCTTTCCCTTGGGTGATAGAGGTCCTTGTTGGGCAACAAAGAGTTAAACACAAATCTATTTCTCGCCAGTAGCTGTCACACCTAATAGATTGGGATGAGATACCACTGCATTCGTGTGCGAATTTCCCCAGATGAAGGCAGCAGCAAAGCCCTTTGGAACAAGCCACAGAAGGACAGAAACAAACTAATCAAGGAATGTACAGCTTCATACAAGATCCAGGGGCTTCTGACATGGGAGGAACACAAAATTTTTAACTAACCAAGGATGCAAACATTCCCCCAGCAAGAAATGGTTAGAAGTACCTTGGAGCGCATTTTGCGGTTGCTGTTACTGCTGCTGCTGTTTTGTATAATTGGGAAGGGAAAGAGAATAATTAGAGGTGAGATTTTCAGGCACAGAATGACCTAGTATTTATTGAATTTCCACTCTGAGGTAGGCACTGTGAGAGGCCCTTCCACTTTGATTATTTCATTGCGTTTGTCGTAATAACCCTGCATGGCAGAAATATTTACCCTTTTTGTCCAATGTGGATGCTGAGGCCCAGATAGAACCCAGAAAGCTCTGGGACCTGGCATAGACCAGGTGCTCAGGAACGAGAGATTGGCGGAGACTTGCCCAGGGTCGCAAATCGAGAGGAGAGATTCAAATGCAGATCCTAAAACTCCAGACCATCCCTCTTTGCTCTCTCCCTCTCTGCTTGCTCAGTGCAGGAGACTGGGAGGGCCCTGAGCCAGGATGGGTTTAGACTCATGGAAGAAAATTCCTTGGGGGAAAAATGTTTTTTTCCACAAGAATCTGCTCTCAAATAGCAGCCACACTTCTCCATACAGCCCAGAGGCAGCTCCTTCTAACATTCAAGCTAGTTTTAGGTCTTTGGAGGAGAGATTCAAAGATTCTATATTAAAAAAAAAAAAAAAAATAGACCCCCAGAACAGTAGAACATGATTCACGTTTGTTATGAATTACAATTGGGTCTTCATTGTGCAGCAGGGGGTCCTCAATGGTGCTTACATCCTTTCGGAAATTGATCTTATTGGATAGCAATGACCAAAAGGGAAAACAAAAGCAAATAGTCATGCGTGTTTGGAAGATCTGGGACTGAGACCCGCAAGTGTGGTGGGAAGGTTCACTGCTCTTGGAAATTTAATTGCTGAATGGAAACAGACATAGAAATCTGGATTCCAACCAGACTTGAGCACCATGCTAGCATATCAAACTGCCTGTTGGAATCACTATGCAGATGTCCCAAAGGCAGATAAAACTCAACATGCCTAAAAGCAAATGAATTGTTTGATGCTGCACCAGGTTCACCACCACAAAAGGGGAAATCGCCTGCATTCCCTACTTTGGTTGGTGACATCAGCATCCCCCTAAGCCTCTCAGACTAGACACTTGGGATTCTCCCTAGGTTTTCCCTCTTCCTTATTCCTCCTGCCAACGTGCTGTTCAGTTCTCCTCTTCCCACCATCACTGTCCCTTTGTGCCTATCTTCTACCTGTCTTTATTCATCAACCCTTAACCGGTCTCTCTGATAGCAATCTCACTCTCCTCTACCCATCACTGGTTTCAGAGATTTTTCTAAAATCTAAATTTGACCTTGGTACTCCCTGCTTACCACCTTCAATTACTCACTAGCATTGATGGTTTTAAAGCCGAAACTCTTTAGCATTGTATGAAAAACACATAATTTTCAGAGATGAATGCATTGTGCCTGCCTCTGAAGTACATGCAGTCTTGTTAAATAAGCACCATTGTGATGGTTCATTTTACATGTCAGCTTGGCAAGGTCATGTGTGTTCATTTGCTATGGCTGCCACAGAAAATACCACAGACTGTTGGTGGCTTAAACAACAGAAATTTATTTTCTCACAGTCCTGGAGGCTGGAAGTCCAAGATCAAGGTGCTGGCAGGGTTGGTGTTTCCAAAGGCCTCTCTTCTGGGCTTGCCACCTTCTTGCTTCCCCTTCCATCACATGGTCATCCTTTTGTGCGCATGCATCCCAGTGTCCCTCTGTGTGTCCTAATCTTTTCTATAGGGACACAAGTCAGCTTGGATTTGGGCCCCAAAAGCCTCCTTTTAACTTAATTCTTTTGTTTTTTATGTTTTGCTTTGTTTTGTTTTGAAACGGAGTCTCACTCTGTTGCCAGGCTGGAGTACAGTGGAGCGATCTCAGCTCACTGCAACCTCCACCTCCCCAGTTCAAGTGATTCTCCTGCCTCAGCCTCCAAGTAGCTGGGATTTCAGGCGCGCACCACCATGCCTGGCTAATTTTTTGTATCTTTTAGTAGAGACAGGGTTTCGCCATATTGGCCAGGATGGTCTCAATCTCTTGACCTCATGATCTGCCCACCTCAGCCTTCCAAAGTGCTGGGATTACAGGCGTGAGCCACCACACCCGGCCCACTTAATTCCTCTTTTACAACCCTATCTCCAAATGTAGTCATATTCTGAGTTATCAGGGGTTCAGACTTCAACTTGTGAATTTAGGGAAGACAAAACTTAGTCCATAACAGCCATGGCAACCAGATTTTGCTCAATCACTAATCTACATGTTGCTGTGAAGACTTTTTTTGTATGTGATTAACATTTAAATCAGTAAACTTTGAGTAAAGCAGATGACCCTTCATAATGTGCGTGGTCCTCATTCAATCAGTAAAAGGCTTTAAGAGAAAAGACTGACGTCCGCTGAAGAAGTGGGAATTCTGCCCCCAAATTGCCTTCAGACTTGAGCTGCAACATCGGCTCTTCTCTGGGTCTGCAGATTTTGAACTCGCCAGTCCCACAATCACACGAGCCACTTTCTTGTGTGTGTGTGTGTGTGTATACATAGCATATACATAACACATACATATGTAAACATATGTATTTCCTGTTGGTCCTGCTTCTTTGGCTAGCCTTGTCTAACAGAACCATCAGACCCAGGCTACTCCATCCTGCGGCTCCACAATACATAATGTGTTACCTCTGGGTCAGAGCTGGCTGCTTGAGCCCCAGACATGGTGGCTCCATTCCAGACAGCTTGGAGAGAGGAAGAGACCTAAAAAGACACATTCCCTTATTTTAGGGACAGTTCCTGGAAGTAGAACATGACCATCCCATTGGCCTGAACTCAGTCACATCTAGTTGCAAGCAAATTGGGAACATAGTCTTGATTCCAGAAGCCACGCACCCAGCTAAAAATCAGGAGGTTTTAGATCATGGTAGAATGGACATGGCGCTGCACCAGGAGACGGTATCTGCTACAAATACCAAATGAAGGGTGCTGACAATGAACATGTTAGAAGTTAAAATGCGGGAGATTAACGCGGGCAGGGACCAGCTGAGAGGGCTGCAGAGGGCAAGGGGACCGGGGCTGACTTTGAAAGAGGGCTACTCCGCCCAAGTACAAGAACACGTGAGCACTCTTGCCCCAGAGTGAGCATCAACACCGTGATCACAGTTACCACCTGGGAGGTCTCCTGCACAGGATCCAGGCAGTGAGGCTGCCCTGGAGGCAGGCTCGCTCCGCTACAGGCGCGCAGGCAGCAACGGCCAAGCCGAGGATGGCAGGGCCGGCGGGCGACCAGGCCTTCGGCCAAGGGCTCGAGACCCCCCGACGCTTCCCGGGTACTCCCCCAAAGCCTGGGAGGCGTGGGCACCTGCGCGGGGCGGTGCCGGGGAAACGCAGTCATCGCCTCAGGGCACGCCAGCCAATGGGCGGCCTCACCGATGCGGTAATGCCCCAACGCGGCGTTTCATTGGCCAGCTCTCTTTCAGGTTCCAACTATTAGATTTTTTTTTTTTTTTTTAAGAAATTGCAAATAGGCCAAAACAAAATCCAGAGGAGAGGGAAGGGATGCCTGAGCACGGATGGGTGGGAGAACACGAGGTGCAGCGTTGGCACGAGAAGCCCTGTCTGCGAGCCCCGAAGCTGACATGACTCCCCCAGCCCTGTGCAGACAGGAGAGCCCGCCCCTCCCTCTCCCGCACCTGCTGCACTTAGGGGTCAGCAGAGGAATGTCCCCCGCTGTTAATGTTTTGTTTTTACCGTTTTACAATTCACATTTCGTGCCGCAGGGTCTCTCAGAGCCCGAACACACCAGAGTGTACTGTGAAGCTACAACAGGGACAGATAGGTTTGTAGGAAGCGGCATTTCCCAAAAGCCAACCTCTGAACCTTCTATTCCCAGAGCACATCACAGGTCCAGCGTTCTACAGAACACACCCGAGAAAAACGCTCCGGTGGAGGATCCGTCCCGCCAGCATCCCCGGCTGGTCAGGAATGCTCCGAGGGCCTCCTTACTCCGGCTGTTCTCCCTCCCACACATTCACCTGGGGTGACAGGCTCTGGTTAGTTAGAAAATTGTGACATAGCAAGGTATGAGCAGCAGCCCCTTGTCACCTTAGGCTCCAACTGAGGGTGGGAGGTGGGAGGTGGGGTTGGGAGGTTTGGGGATGGGAAACCTGACTCTACCTCCCTTCTTCCCGTTTGCACCACAGAGCAGGATCCCAGGTGGCCAGATCCCCTCTAACCGACAATGATTGAGGACCTTCTCAGTGCCCGCTCCTTCTCAGTGCCAGCTCCTTAGGTGCTGGAGACAGATTCTGCCCTGAAGGTGCTCCCTGGAAGGACTAAGAAACAGAGAAATAAGCCGGTCATTGCAATACAGTGTGCTGGGTGCGAGAGTCGAGGTAATGTCAGATATGAGAGTGACTCAAAAGAAGGGGATGATCTTGTCTGGGGGAGGTGGGCAAGCCTGAGGAGCTGTTGCAGAAGGGGTTCAGAGAGCATAAAGTCAAAGGTCTGTGTTCGAGATTGTCAAATGAAAGCCACGCACAATCCAGGGGCTTCAGGAATGTTCTCATCTCAGAGAATAGGCTCTGGAAGCTGGGAATCAGGCTCTTGTTCTCCTGGGACAAGAGCGAGCCTGGGAGTACAATGAATCCCCAGTGCTTTTGCAGAGGCTCGGGAATCCTGGGCTCGTGCAGGCCCTCCCTGGTATTAATACTGCAGCTCCAAGATTCTGCTTGAAACCATAGAGAGTGCTTTGGTCAGAGGCCAGCAAGACCCTCAGCCCCAAGCAGGGGTAGGCAAAATGCATGGTGGTGACCCAGGAGCCTGGGGTGTCAGTGTGCGGCAGTGTCTTTGCAGTGGTGGCACAGGGCTGAAGTATTAAGAGGCTGGGAACAAGATGGAGCAGACAAGGTGAAAGGGAATGAGACAGGAGGAAAAGAGAGCGAAGGAGAGGGCAGTTTGCTGCAGTCCCAGTGCCCTGGGGATCAGTAATTTTGCATCCTGGCCCTAGCCTCACTTATTACTGCCTGTGTGACGTTGGGCCAGCTCCCTTAGCTATCAAATGAGCTGCAGAGAGATGCTGTGATCTCTACAGCCCCCTCCTCCTTGAGTGGCATGAGCATTCTCTTTTCTGGAAGGTCCCTTACCAACTGCAGCGGCTACCACTGTGAAGAGCAATGAGCAGGTGGGTGCAGATGGCAGTGGTACTGATGGGAGGGTGGGGTGCTGGCACCCCAGGATAACTCAAAAGTGGTGCAGGCTGAAGCCCTCCCTCCCTCCTTCCTTCCACCTCCTGCCTGCTGAGCCCCCCAGGACCCAGCAGCTAATGTAATCGTCTCCTCCAATGCCCCATAATGGCCCTGCAGCAGTTTCTGCAGGCTCCGCCTCTCTCTGCTGGCAGCAGGCTGTGAGTTCAGAGGAAAATGAGCTCCCTGCTCTCGGGAAGGTGAAGTCCGGCTCCCGAGTCAGCCTAGAACAGCCACAGGACTGTAACTCCCTCTGGACAAGGGGCCTGTGCAGCAGACCCCACCGGGTACCTTTCCCCACAGAACCTACACAGAAGCACAAGGCCCTTTGCTCCTGATTTGATAAGGTGTTCTCTCTTGTGGTTGTTTTCAGACTGTGTTGAGCTAAGAACCCTTTCTTTAAATGAAAGGTGTTATGGAAGCCTAAACAACACATTATTCCATAACGATTTCTTGAATAAGTGTGTGTCAAGTGCAGTGTTGAGGACTGGGTACACGGTGGTGGCCCAGATAGACTTGATCTCTGCCTTCATAGACCTTGGTTTAGTAGGCAAATCCAACCAAAGACGAGTAAATATTTACTAACTCTTCATTGCAATTAGTGTCATGAAGGGAAAAATGTGGGATGGCCTTTAGGTTGCATTATTAGGAACGATTTCCAGGTCAGGAAGGGGTGCTGCTGCGTCCAGCAGTACCTGTCAGTGTGAAATCTGGGGCCGGGACCAGGTCAAAGCTTTGGATGGCTGATGACACCAAGGAGAAATAAGTTACAAGTTTTTTCTTTTGTTGAGTCTGGTGATGCTCTTGTATGGAGTTTAGCATCTTCACATGGTTGATGTATTTAGATTGTATGAAAAGCTCTGTGCTTTCTGCTTGTTGTTGAAATGCAGCCTGGTTTCCTTCTGGTCTCTTGGGGTGTGGGTGGGAGCTGAGGAGGAACAGGCAGCCTCTACACGCAGGTGGGACAGTGAGCTCCTGCCTGGTGGTCTGTGCTGGCCTTCCCCACAGTGCAAGCCAAGACATCAGCTCCCACCCACACCCCAAGAGACCAGAAGGAAACCAGGCTGCATTTCAACAACAAGCAGAAAGCACAGAGCTTTTCACACAATCTAAATACATCAACCATGTGAAGACGCTAAACTCCATACAAGAACATCACCAGACTCAACAAAAGAAAAAACTTATAACTGAGGAAACCGAGCTAATAGTCTAATCAGAACAGAAACTTAAAATCTGTATACTTAGTATCTTGCAGAGATGTGGGCAGGTATCTACATATCAAATGAGAGAAGATTATTACAAATCGAGAGCTAGCAATTATGAAAAGAAACAGGGAAATTCCCGGGAGTGAAAAATATCAGTATTCAAAAATCTTTCTGGCTATAGTGAGGAGAACGAATTGCAAGGAGGTAAGATACATTTTAGCTGGGTAAGAGATGATGTGGCTTTGGCTAGGGTGGAGGCAGAGGAAAGGGAGAAGGGCAGATGGATTCAAAATACAGTTTGAATGAAGAGTCGGCAGCACTTGCTGACCTCTACAGCATCTGAGTGTGAGGATGAAGGAGAGGGGGCCCTCTGGGATGATGTCTGGAATGAACACAGAGCTGCCCCAGTTAGAGATGCTCAGGAATTATAATGCATGGCCCCCTGCAGAGACTGCAAAGGCTTCTTTACCCCTTTCCTTGCATCAAAACGAGGTAGCCCTGCCATCATACAATCCTCAAACTGCACCCTTGAGTCTTTCTCCTCTTCCTATCCTTATCAGACACCCAGAGGGCTTGAAAACAAGAGCCAAGCTGCATCCAGCACTGAAGGACCACTCTATTTATTCCTGCCTGATGTCTTCAGGGAGAGTCTGGTTGGTGAGGGAGGGAAGTGTGACTATTACAAGTTGGGTTCCCTGGAAAGCAGACCCTAAGACGGAGATTTTTGTGCAGAATGCCGATTAAGGGGTCAACACCTGTGTAAGGAGGAGGAAGCAGTATGCTGAAACAGAAATTGAGCCAAGGTCAAAGACAGCCTTGGTCAGTCCCACAGGGGCAGGGTTTGGGAGATCAAATGGCCCTTCAGAGTTGTTTTAAGGTGGTCTGAGATGGCCAGATCTTTATGTGTTCACATTGATCAGTTATTAGATTTGGGCCCCATGGGCATAGGTGTAACATCAGTAAGGCTGCTCTCTGTAGCCCAGGCAACCTCTGTGTGCTAGAAGCACTCTGCACCACGGGGACTACAAGTCCTTATTGAGGGGGATCTAGGTGGCACTGTACAGTGTTCACCATAGTGCCCAATGCCAAGGTAGCCTCTCAAGTGGCTTGAGGTACAGCCTCGTACGTGCCACGCTGTACCTTGTATGTACCTGCTCTGAAGTCATTCCTGAACATTATCTTCAACCTTTGGGGGAAATCAGAAGTTCAGAAGCAAGGACAGACCTAATTAAAACCAAAGAGACCATATATTAAGGTAGAAGAGTAAGGAATGCCTTTATATTAATACATAGTCAGCGTAAAGCTGAAAGCACCTCACCTGTGGCAGACTGCATCATCTAAGAAGAATGTCTGGAAATTTACATTCTGCAGTTCAGATTCTACCAGTTCACAACATAAGTATCCTGTTGAGAAAAGCAAGTCTCACTCAGTTGATAAATATAATCCTCTCTGCTGCTTTCATTTCAGTTTTGAGATGACCTGGCTGGCAGTGGGCTGAACCAGTCTCTCAGAACCCTTTGAAGCACTGGATGCAGGCTGATGAGCTGCCATAAATGTCTTCGAGTCCCCACACTGCTCAGGGACTGCATATCATACCAAAGTCTGCCTGTGTGATCTTTTAATTTGTGAATGTAAAAACTGAGGTGGGAGGCAAATACTGATGTTCTCAAAGACCCGTCTTGGCTATTCCGTTCAAACATGTTCCAGAATCTTCAAAATTCTGCTTCTTCAGCTTACCTACTGTCTCAGGCTGCTTCCCCAGAAGCATCCTAGAGATGAGGATTTGTGAGAAAGTGATGTATTGGGCAGCGTCCCCTGCAGGGAAGTGAGGATGCAAGACAGTGAGAAGGAAACCAAGCAAGGGTGCAATGTCAAGCAAGGTCTCATGCTTGCAGGGTGCCCAGCTTCTCCCACAGAGGAGGATTGGAGACCGAGAGCCCCTCCCTCCATTGATCAAGGGCCATCTCAGAGGGATACATGTTTCTAGGTACCCCTCACTCTCTCTGTACACAGGCAAAGCAGATTCCAGAAGCATGAGGGCAGCCCTCTCACAAAGAAGCATGGGTTCTGGATATCGGGAGTAAAAGCAAACTCAGAGCCAAGGGGCATGAAAATGGGAAAGGGACCCAAGGAAATAGAGTAGTGCATCCACCATGAGTAAGTCCCACAGTCACTGAGTCAGCACCTGCCGTGTCCAACACCATGCTAAGTATCACGGACAGGAGAGAAGTTACTAGACTTCCCTGTTGTCATCCTTAACGGTCTATTTTCTCATCCCTAGACACCTCAAACTGGGATTTAAGGTACATGAGCTCCCAGAAATGGCTTCCTGGAATTATGGCCATGAACATCAATGAACTGTTAGGGCCCATAGTTACATCTGAAAAATGACGGCCATTTCAATACACGGTATTAGTTACAATAACAGCAACAGCCAAAATAATAATGTGGCAGAGACTAGCTTGATGCTCATCACATCTCTACCTGGGCACATAGCAAAGTTTTTTATTCCAGCTCCCACCCTGCATCTCGGCTGGTAGTTCTCAACAATGAAATGCTTCCAAGCCAAGTTAAGCAGCCACAACTTTCCAACAAAAACTTAAAGATCCTGTGTTGAAGACAGTGGCAACTTAAAAATGCAAGGGCAGTATCCTTGAGTCCTCAGGTCACCAGAAAGCCACCCAGTCAGGACCACTGACACTAGACTCCGTGTTAGTAAGAAACAAACTTGTGTTAAGCCATCATGATTTCAAAGCTGTTAGCAGTTAGTTTGCTCCAACAGGATGAGCACTAATAAACACAGTGGTAACAGCCCGCTGGGTAGTATCATTATTCTCACTTTGTTGGTGAGGAACTTGAGGCTCAGAATGGTCAGAAAGCTAGCAGATGGCAGAGCTGGTATTTAAAGTCTATTTTTTAATCCCTATCCAGCGCTCCTTGGTCATGTAAACTATGTGTGACTATATTTGATGCTTTAATGGAGCAAAGAGGATAATATTAAAATATTTGGTTTCTTGGGTAGGATATGGAGTGAGGAGGAAGAACACAAAACAGAAAGGCTCCACACATCAGAAACCAAACTTTGGGCACTCCACAATTTTGCTAAAGACTTCCCTGCCTGCTCACATCTGGTCTGTTCTCCAGTATCCTCACTGTATTAAAGTTGTTTCTTTGTCACATTTTGCTCATTTTTCTGGTGTGATTCTATCAACTACTTGCTACCAAGGAGAAGAAATAAGATGAACAAAGGGGTACCCCCAAAACCCCCAAGGCTGTGCCCCTCAAGTTCAAGAAGAGAAACCAGAGAACTCTTGTTTAATATGGATGTATTAGTTGCCATCCCCTCTGCCATCCCCCCATTTCCTTGTTAGTAGAACTCTGATTTTGCTCATCTTATTCCAAGTTACCAAGTCCTTTAGGGAAGGCTAGGCTGCCCTTTTACCCAGGACTGAGAGTTCATGGTTGAAGCCAGATAGGACAGAGTGATTTCCCCTGCCAAACAATTGGTTCAGGCATGAGATGTAATTTGGGCCAATGGAGCTGAAAGCGAAATCTGCTGATGGGGCTTCTGGGAAGGTTTTCCTTGCAAAAAAAACAACAATAACAACAAAAAAGTGAAACAAAACAAAAGAAACAAAAGCCACAAGATAAGAATGTTTGCTTTTTTGCCTTTGGACTTGGGCTCTGTGTGTTGTTCTTGAAACCAAAGCATCTTGGGTCCATTAAGAGAGAAGTCTATGAGGATAAGCCAAAACACTGGGGATGGCAGAGTAGAAAAATAGAAATAACCTGGATCTTTAAGACACTGGCAAGCTGGTAAATTAATCAACTCTGGAATGGCCATTCCCCCAGACTTCTTATTATGTGAGATAACAAACCATCTAATTGTTCCAATTGTGATGAATTAGGGTTTCTATTACTTGCAGCCCAGTGCATTCCAAATGACTCAAGTGGTAGTTCGTTCCATGTTCTTTGAGAAGAGCAGAGAAAGGGTTTCTGACTACCACAACCCCTTTCTTAGTGGCTCAGTCAGCTTTCTAAGTAGATTCTTAGCTTATACCCACCACTCTGATTTGTAATTACCTCTTTCCCACTTCTCTTATTCATGATTCCACTAATCTTAAACCCCACATGTTAGAGAGAGTCTGCTGAATTCCAGCATAACAAATTCTTGCATTTACCCTCCTCCCCTCATTGGCCATCTGCCTATTCTTATGGTTGTAAGCAGGAGAAAGATGTTGAAAACCATGAGTCCTGACAGTGCTTAGTCAAGGGATGGCAAATATTTTCTTGGGTTTCCATATGTGAGTAATTGAAAAGAAAAAGGGGAAAAAGGCTCATTTTTACTAACATTAATTAATTCACATAAGGTCACATTTTACATCATTTTAATTAACTTGCATTGAATTCATGTTCAAAATGGGAAGCAAAAAAAAAATGTTCATTAATGTAAGTCATAAGGACCCTAGGAATAACAGAAAATTGGAAATTTTTTCCTTCTCCTCAGATGCATGGTGGGGTTTGTGAATTCCTGACTTTCCTCCTACATATCCCCTTCACGGATGATAGGAAGAAATAGACTTGAAGGCATTAACTCTTTCTGAAAGCCTTTCCCAATACTTCTCACCCCTGCCTATCTTCCTCAGCCACTGGTTAGGTCCTCTATCCCTGTTAACGCCCTGAAAACTTCCATCTCACAGCCACTACATTATCTTGAAATTAACTATTTACTTCTTCATTTCCCCCACAATACTGTGAGCTACCTGCGGGGAAGACCTTGTGCTATTTATTTATCTTCTAGCATGATACCTAGCATATATTAGGTGCTTGAGTTTATTGAATGAATGAAAGCCAAGGAAACTTTTCCTTGGTTTCATTTTAATTTCACTAAGGATAATTATGTTTATGTTGCTATATTACATTGTATAAAATGGAAATTAAAACGGGAAATTCCTTTGATAATAGCACCAAAGAGCTGCATATGGCAGGGTAGGTGACAGAACACAGCTGGTGGCTGGGCCACTGTCTGAAATGTGGACTTAGGATTTGAGGTTAGTCCTTGTGCCTCACACCTAGGATAACAGAGGAGTCTTAAAGTACGCCTGGTAGTGCATCTACACTCTTTTGGGTGGCTTCCAGAGACACTTTTGTTCCATGTTTTGGCTTTTACAACTGTCCTCAAATTAAACAAGGCATTTTTCTTAGATGAGCTAACAATAAATCTCTAGATACTTGCTCATCTAATGTGTAAATCTCCCGCCACTCATTTGTTATCCATCAGAAATCCCCTGTCTGATGAAATTTCATCCCACTAGTGCTTGTTGAGGACATTGATGTGAGCACATTGATATGAAACAAGCCTGATTGCAGAACTGTAAGTCCTTTTTTGGTTGACCCATTTATCTCTTTCCTCATTGTCCACCAGTCACTTAATTCACTGTCCTCCTTGTACCAACACACCATACGGAATGACCTTTCCCACCCCCATTTGCCACACCAGCATGAAATAAACTGGAGGAAAAAGCAGTAGTCTTCTCATCTTTGGAGAGGAAGCTTTGTATTCAGGAACATTTGAGGCTGATTTTCCCGATGCTTAGATTTACCTCACTGTTGAAATTTGTAAGTGTGTATACAGTGACCTGCTTCTAAGAAAACCCAGTATTTAGATTTCTAAATGTAGACCCAAATGTTATTCATACCACAAAAAGTTCCCCAATTTCAAAGGAATTGTCCTCCTAGAACTCTTACAAATCAACAAGAATAAGATTGATATCCAAACAGAAAAATGCACAAAATATTTGGATAAGCATTTTCTTTACAAGGTTAGGGGATCTAACCTTTAAATGGCCAATAAACATAGAATATGCTACATTTCATTATTCATCAGGAAAATGCAAGTTAAAGCCATAATCTAATGCCAATAGACCCCATCATAATAGTTAAAACGGAAAATAGTAAGTGTTGTCAAGGATGTGGAGCAACTGGAATTCCTACACACTGCTGTCGAGTTGCCAAATTGCTACAACTGCTGTAGAAACCGATTTGACAATTTCTGTACAACTGGGTATGCACATAACCTTGACTCAAAGACTCCACTCTTAGGTATATGCCTAACAGAAATGCACATACACATTCACCAAAACACACGTACTAGGATATACGTAGCAGCACTATTTGTTATAGGATAAAACTGGTAGTTACATGAATGCTAATTAATAGTAGGATGGATATCAAGAAATGGTGATATATTCACACAATGGAATATTTTAGAGCAATGAACACAAATTTACAACTACATAGAACAACATGAATGAAATTTACAAACACAAAGTTAAGCCAAAGAAGATAGACACAAAAGAGTATAAACTGTATGAATCCTTTCAAACAAAGTAAAACCTGGCAAAATTAATCTATGTTCTTAGAAGCCATGATGGTGATTATCCTGAAGGGATAAATGACTGGAGGAAATGTAGGAATTTAGATAATGTTCTATTTCTTGATCTAAACTGGTCACACAGGTATGTTCAGTTGGTACACTTTTGGGCCCGTGCATTATAGATCAACAAAAAGTGTTTTTCAAAAAACATATGTAATTCAATTTACAAAATGCTCATACCATGTGGAACTTTCTAGAAACATATTTGCTGTCCAGAGTGAAATGTAGTACCTATGTTCAAATGGATTGGGTATTGTCCCTCCCACTATTTTCACTAGTTTATTAATTCTGGAAGGACAGGGACTTGAGTTCAGCATTAGGGAACAATTTGTACACGCATGACCTTGGATCCTGCATTTTGGAGTATTATTTCTAATTGCTCCATGACCACACACTCAAATTGAGAATGAGAGGACAGGGAACATTTTACATTTTCCTACATCTCCAAGCCACCCCTTTCTCAATGCCCAACTGATCAAAGGATTCTTCAAAGGAACACAGTGCTGGGCTGTAGAGAAGGATCGCTTACTCCTCTAACTCAGTCATGGAGAAAGTTCTAAGGCAGGTTCCCTGTTCCTTATAAAGAGAGCATTTATTCCATCCTGGGAGCTCACGGGAAGCATCTCAGTTCACCCGCACACACTCTGTAACCTAGGCCCATTTTATCGAGGAGAAAATTGGGAGGCATTCCCCAAAGGGCCACATCCCTGGGAAGTAATGAGTTGGCACTAGGAGCCAGCCAGCCTCCACTGGCACACATACTGCCCAGCATTGCCTGGAGAAGCCCTCCCCTGAGATTTTAGTGTTCATAAGTGGCTGCCTTTCTTCTGCAAGTAACCACCTGGGCTGCGGCTGTCCTTGGCCAACCACCAATGGGTAGCTCTGATGCCCCCCCCCTCCTCCATCTTAGAGTCTGAGACAATCTATCAGGACTCACTTACTGGTGGTGCTGGCTCTTCCTAGATCGCGGCGGAGCTCAAGACAGCCTCACCGGACTCTGAATCCACCTGCTCTTTCTCTGCCAGGAAAGAAGGGAGGCCCCTGGAGCTTTGCTGGCTTTTCTGTGCCAGGTGGAGCCCAGAAGCCGCCCTGATCAGCATCTGTGAGGATCTTCTCAGGGCATGCAGCCCCTGCAGACACTCTCGGGGCTGCCCTGGTTAAAAACGATGGCTGGCCTCCTGAATTTCCCCCAGGCAGCCTGACTGCAGGCTCCACATCACAGCCCAGCTGGTCACAGCTCTCGATCTATTGATCACACCTGCTTAGCACCGCAGACATAATGCTGCCCAGTCATATTCTGGGGAAGGCACAGTGCTACCTGGGGATGTGATTACAGCTCAGCTTGGTGAAATGAACGGCTGGCCTCAAGCTCAGTCCAGCAGCCTTGTTTCTTCCAGGCCTGCTCAGCCCCACACCCAGGGGTAGCAAGCTTGTCCTGTACCCAGTGCTCTGCTGTTGTCATGGAAATCAGTAAGGACAGCCTCACAGGTGGTGTCTAAACTGGCATGTCGCAGGTGAGGGTGGGAAGAACAGGAGTCACTGTGCCCAGGGTCCCCAGGCCCCCATGTTTAGCCAACCTCCAGTGGCAAATGTCTGTGCTATCTGCTTCCCTGGGCCTGGGGAAGAGAAACGGCTGCATGATCTCAGCAAGAGTCGCAGTTTCAGTTTGGCTAGAACCTTCCAGGTCATCTGGTTGGTTGGTGTACATTTATCAATGAGGAAACAAGTCCAGAGAAGTGACTTGTCCAAGGTCGCACAGCTGTGTAAGTAGAAGTATGAAGGGAATCCAGGCTTCCTAATTCAACAACCCCACACACACATGACAGTTCAGGTTTCTTTGAAATCAAGGAATCCCTCTAAGCCGTGGATGGACGACTACAAGAGTGTCTGCTGATCTGTTTCCACAGGGAAGGCTGGAGAGATCTGTGAAAGGACCCTTCAAGGATGATGAATTGTAAAGGACAGAACACCCTCGGTGCTGGCAGAAGGTCACTTGCAGAAAAGTAGAGCGGAAACTCAGCTTGCTTGGGCAGCAGTAGCAGGGAGGCGAGGGGACACTTTTCTAGCAGTGTCTTGAAGAGCTGCGCCGGTCGGTGGCTGACTACCACGGGTTATCAGGACGCCCAAGGTCCTTCCAGGGGAGGGACAGAAATTGCTGGCTTCTCCCAGCATCTCTGACAGCAGCAGTGGTGTTCAGCTCACCTTCCCGCTTTGCTCAATGTATCACTGGAACCTGAGAAAATCTGTCCTCTCTCCTGGAAGCTTGGCATGTGGAGCAACTGAGGCAGCGACAGTAGGTGTCACATCTGTAAGGAGCCACCGTGCAGCCTCTGTGGACACTTGCAGTACTCAGAGTGGTCAGAGCAGGGTCACACACTGGCTCATGTTCTGGAGCTGTCATCCCATGTAGTTTCCTCCTGTCTTCCCACCAGCCCCAGGCAGGGCCCACGTACCTGCTCCCCTCTGCTTCACTCTATTTTCTAGTCCCTTCACTGGGAAGATTCTCTGCAGGACAGAGCACAGGTTTCTCTTCAGCCACAGTGTCCGGCTAGTCCTCAAGCACATGGCACTTTGCGTCTGCAGAGGCAGGTCGGGTGCGGGGAAGGGCATCGTATGAGGCTGGAGCAGAAAACAAAGGGACTCCGGGGAACGCATGTGATTGGATGTCCTCAGGCACAGCAAGTCTCCATTTGCTCTTCAGTGTTGTCCTTGCCTTTCTGCATCTCCCAGTAAAGCTCAGGCCCTTACCTGGCTTCACCTGCCCTCATCTGACTTCATCTGCCCTTACCTGCCTCACCTGCCCTCATTCAGTCTCACCTGACCTCACTTGACTCACCTGCCCTCACCTGTCCTCACCTAGTCTCATCTGTCCTCAATTGCCCTCACCTAGTCTCAACTGCCCTCACCTGCCCTCACCTGCCCTCACCTAGTCTCAACTGCCCTCACCTGCCCTCACCTGCCCTCACCTAGTCTCATCTGTCCTCAATTGCCCTCACCTGCCCTCACCTAGTCTCATCTGTCCTCAATTGCCCTCACCTGCCCTCACCTAGTCTCATCTGTCCTCAATTGCCCTCACCTGCCCTCACCTAGTCTCATCTGTCCTCAATTGCCCTCACCTGCCCTCACCTAGTCTCAACTGCCCTCACCTGCCCTCACCTGCCCTCACCCAGTCTCATCTGTCCTCACCTGCCCTCACCTGCCCTCACCTAGTCTCAACTGCCCTCACCTGCCCTCACCTGCCTCACCTGTCCTCACCTGGTCTCACCTAGTCTCAGCTGTCCTCACCTGCCCTCACCTAGTCTTACCTGCCTCATCTGCCCTTACCTGCCTCACTTGCCCAGGGAGCTCCCAATCAATAACCAATCCCCCAGGTAGGACCCTGCATTATGCCCCAGTGTTCCCTCCTCACCCTCCCCGCCTCATCCTCATTCTCCAGGCATGTGCCTGCTCTTGTGGACTTGTGAGGTAACTGGCTGGGTACACGGACCAGTACTGAATACTACGTACAGGTGAGAGCAGTGGCCGGTGACTCTGACCGCACGCCCGTTCCCAGCACCTTCCAAAAGTGTCCATCCATCAGTGTTGCAACCCCTGGCCAGGCTCCTTGCCTCTGTGGACCCATTTCCATATGAGAGCTCTAGATGTTTTTCAACAAGAAAATCCATGCCCCACCCCACCCCAAAGACAGTGCTATGACTTTTAGAAGAAAATATTCTATTTGTGAGAGAGGCGAGGCTCTGAAGCCAGATTAGATCTGAGCCCTGGCTTTGCCTGCCCCTCACTGCCTATCCTCTAACCCTTGTTTTTCTCATCTGTGTGATGGGGGTGAACATGATGTCAACCTCACGATTTGTGTGAAGGACTAAGTGAAATCATACCTAGGAAGCAGTGGCCCTGAGCTAACCCACTAAGTGGAACCAAATGTTTGCTTCTCGTCAAACCTGCGAGTAGATAGGGCATGTTCTACCATCAAAGGGATAAGATGTGCAAATGGAAGCCCAAGGAGTGGCCTGTCTGGAGGCAGAGGGAGCTCAGGCCATACCAAGAAAGGAACGAGGACGCCTCCAGTCCCACCTCCTCAGCGTCCCCGTTTCTATTCTGTCAGCCTCGGTTCTTCTTTGGTAGGTTTGGAAGATGCAGAGAGGGAGGAGTTCTCTTTGTGGCTCACATAGACCTGGCTGCATGCACAAAGCCCAAAATAAAATCATTCCTCCGAGTTCGCCCTAGCCATCATTTTCTAGGTGAAGACGTTAGGCCCAGTGACATGCCCGGGGTCACACAGGTGCATACCAGCCTGTTCCCTCCATGCCCAGCTCTGGGCCTGAGGTGCTGTGTGTTTTTTGATTCAGAGACCAGCGCTCTAGGTTGTTCTTGGTTCACTCTTTTGCAGAATCCTGGAATCAGGGGAGCTTCGGGACCTTGTGGTCCAAGGCCCCTCTGGGGACAAGAAGCCCCTCTGGAGCCCCACCTGACCCAAGCTTCTCCTGCCTTCTCCCAAGTCGATGGCTTCGCCTGGTCAAGCCTTAGTCCCTATTTTCCACAGCTCTGGTTATCCAGCGACTGTCCTTTTCCTCAAGCCTAAAAGCGTCTCTCTCTGTCAATTTCACCCAGTAGCACTGAGGCTTGGAAGAGGCTCCGGAGAGGGCTGTGGTCAGAGCAGGTGGGACCAGGGTTTAGCTCATCCTGGATGCACGCAGCCCAGCAAGGGAATATCCAGACTTTGGGTACGACGTGTCCAAGAAGTTCCTACTGCAGCATAGCAAAGCCAACCTTCCCAAGTGGCCCCAGTGGCTCAGAATCACAGCCAGCCAACCCCCCTCCCCCTGACAACTGTATCAGCTGCGCTGACTTCATGCCCAAACTCTAGCTCTAGTTTCCAAAGCAGGACAGAGCGTGCTAGCCTCCAGCTGGAGTCCATGTCGCAGGTATCCGATTGCATCTCTATTAAATCCAGCCTGGAGTACTCATCCTGTGTGCCAGCCCTGGAGGGGAGGACGGCAGCAAATCCCAAGAGGATTTTCCTTACCAGAGCTCACCGGAGAATAGACATTCAAGGCTGCTCAAGGAGCAGGTGGCTGCTGTTGCTTTTTGTTGTTTTGTTTTGTTTTGAGACAGAGCCTTGTTCTGTTGTCCAGGCTGGAGTACAATGGCATGATCGCGGTTCACTGCAACTTCTGCCTCCTGGGTTCAAGTGATTCTCCTGCCTTAGTCTCCTGAGTAGCTGGGATCACAGGTGCCCACAACTAACCCTGGCTAATTTTTGTATTTTAGTAGAGACAGGGTTTCACCATGTTGGCCAGGCTGATCTCGAACTCCTGACCTCAAGTAATCCACTGCCTCAGCCTCCCAAAGGCTAGGATTACAGGTGTGAGCCACCGCACCTAGCTGCCTGCTGTTGTTTGACAATGTTGGGTATTCTTAGGGATCCAACTCTACTTTTTAGGAAACAAACACAAATATTTATTTTTCACAACAGCCAACAATTATTTCTTTTATAAGTTCACATTCACAACCATTTTCCTACTCTAAAATTGACACAAATTTGAAAAGCATAATACATAAAGCTGGTGAGGATATCGTAAGATAAACACTCTCATTCACTGATGCTGTGAGTTTAAATGAGAACAAGCTTTTTAAAAAAACAATGGCAAAATGCATTCAGAGTTTAAAGCGTCTATTCCATTTGGCTCAATTCTATACATGCACAGAAACAAAGCAAAAAAAAAAAGGGGGGAAATGCAACCCCCGGCCCCACCCAAATCAAAGAACAAACAGGAGCCTTTTCAGGCCTCAAGTGAACCAAGGCATGTGTCTCGGCTCTGAGAAATCCCCACCAGTAAGACCTGGGAAGGTCACGGCCTTCACGCTGGCTCAAGGGGTTCTCCCCAGTAGGAACCCAGGCTGCTCCTCCCGGGACTGTGCCTCACAGGTAGGCAGCGCTCATAAGTCTCAGCGGTTATTATCACTACGGGGGTCCCTAACATCTCAGTGAACCCCCAATGTCGGGGAAACTGAGAAACTGCGAATGTGGCCCCAAAGCCTGTGAGAGACCACATGCGGGCCCAGAGCCTTCCCGCCACCTCAGAAGGCCAGGGGGCCCACAGGCCGAGCAGGGACTTCACCAGGGCCCATCCAGTGGACCCCAAGTCGTCCTGTCACTCAGCCACCATACCCCAGCCCCAGGTGGCAGAGGAGGGTGGCCCTCAGGCGGAACAGTCTCCCCAGGCCACCAAGGCTCCTCAGCGCTTAGGCACCTGGCATGATCCCAGAGTCACTTCACCCCCAAGCACTCCGGGGCCCCACGTCCTCTGTCCTCAGCCTTCTCTGCTGGGCTCATTTCAGGTAGGTTTTTTTTTTTTTTTTTCTTCCCTTCTCATTTTCTTGCTCCCTCTGAGAGGCTAATGTTCTAACAAAGATGTGCTGCTGGAACGAGGCATTAATTTCAATAGTCACTTAAAAGCAATTGCCTGGGAAATATCTCATTTCCCCATTAAACGCCGGAGAGGAGAAGCCTCAGGTGACTCCTCTCTCCCGCTCCCCGGCCCCCTCCTCCTCTGTTCTCCACCCCTCCCCTCTTCCAAAAACTCGTTACAACCTGGACACTATTTCCAGTCCCTGTTCTAAAACGCTGCCCTGGGCAGATGGATGAACCCACTTGGCCTCTGGCCAGCACATGCCCCTCAGGTAACTTACTCTGTGGAACTCAAGCTGGGACAGACAGGGTGTGTTTTTGGTAGCACAGACAGGTGGCTCAGCTCAGTTCTCTGGGCTGGGGACAGGGGCAGGCCGGAGGGGCAGGTGGGCCCCCGAGGTCTCCTTTTGACGATGGGGTGCAGCCTATGGAAGGGATGTATTTCCAGATCCCCCTGGCCTTGCAAGACATCCCACAGATGTTCCTCTCAGGGGAAGCTGTGATCAAGGGCTAGAGCCTGGCACACATGTCGTTGTTGACTTGAAAAAGTTGATTGAGCAAGAGAAGGGGTCTCAGTCCTCCCCCAAGCGCCCCTGTGTCTCCCTGGGGTGCCCAGGCCCTGACCACCCCCAACCGAGGCAGGCTCTTCTCTTGCACTCTGTTACCTTGACGAGCTGTCATCTGACCTCCCTCCAAAAAAAATTCATGATAACCTTCTCCCAGGGCTAGCTAATAATTATTATTATATTTTAATAATTAATATATAATTATTATATATTAACATAATATAATTATATATTAATGTATACTGATATAATGATTTTTATTAAAAATAAGAGCTGTTTGAAAGCCCTTTGACATGAGACAGACATGCCTAGCTCTGTTTCATCAGTACCTGTCAATCTCTGTATGCATAGGTACCATTATCACCACCGCAGTCCCCAGTCTACAGAGGAGGAGCTGAGGCCCAGAGAGGCTCCATCATGTCCCCTAAAGCCACACAATCTTGGCCCAAGATTTACTCGACCCAGGGGTCTGGACGTTTGATCTCACATGGTCTGTCCATGTAGCTTGCAACACTCAGGGAGTCTCTCTCCAGTAAGGAAGCTCCGAACCCTGGCAGTGAGGCCTTTCCAGTGAGAGGGCGCCTGAGCCCTGGCAGTGAGGAGCTCTCTGTGACCAGGGGACCCACCCTGCAACCTCCCCATCATTCCACAGCTGCCAGCACCTGTGCCCACTTCTAAGCTTAACCCCAGATGATAAAAGAGACCAGGAGCCAACAACTTTACGTACGTTACTTATGAGTCTCAGAACAAACTCACAAAAAAATCTTATTCCCACTTCACAAAGAAGTTATTGAGGATCGGAGAGGTTAACTCAAATGACAAAGTCACGCAGCTTTTAAGGCCCCTGCTCCTGGCACCAGACTCAGCAGCTTTGATGTTTTCGTTACCTTCCTCCCTGTTTTTATTGAGGGCTTCTGAGGTGCCCTCCTTCTCCATCTCCTCCATTCTCCTTCTTCATCTCCTCCATTCTCCTTCTTCTCCCCCCCTCCTCCTCCTCTTCATTCCTCCTCCTCCTCCTCTTTCCTCCTCCTCCTCCTCTTTCCTCCTCCTCCTCCTCCTTCCTCCTCCTCCTCCTTCCTCCTCCTCCTCCTCATTCCTCCTCCTCCCTCCTCCTCCTCCCCCTCTTCTTCTTCTTCTTCTTCCTCCTCTTCCTCTTCCTCTTCTTCTCCTCCTCCTCCTTCTCCTTTCTCTTCCTGTTTTTAAATTTAAGAGATGGGGTCCTGCTCTGTCACCCAAGCTGGAGTGCAATGGCGTGATCACAGCTCACTACAGTCTCAACCTCCCAGGCTCAAGCAATCCTCCCACCTCAGCCTCCAAAGTAGCTGGGAATACGGGCACACCTCACCACACCTAGCTAATTTAAAAAAAATTTTTTTTGAGACAGGGTCTTTCTGTGTTGCCCAAGCTGGTCTTGAACTCCTGGGTTCAAGTGATCTGCTCCCCCTCAGCCTCCCAAAGTGTTGGGATTACAGGAGTGAGCCACCAAGTCTGGCCAAGTCACCCTTCTTGAACTTTGATTCACCAAGCTCTTCAGTCCAACTTTATACAAGTGTGAGCTCAGAGAGGTGTGTGCTTGTGATTCCTTGGTTCACACACAGCCAAGCTGACACAAGGAAGTGAAACAGAGAAAGGTCTCAGTGTCTGTGGCCAAGCCCACAGAAAGCCACCTAAGCAGGCTGGATGCTGCCCAGGGCTGGGCCAAGTGTGTCTTTTGCAAGTGAGCCAGCTCAGCCCCCGAACCCCATATACAACGAAGACATCTCTCACCCCAGGAGCAGCCCCACAGTGCAAAGGAGCCCACACAGCTGCTAATGGCTGCCCAGGTTCGTCTGAGCTGTCTGGGGTCAGGCACAGCCTCCAGGGGCCTCTGGCCCAGGTTGCATCTTTCCTGCAGAGCGGAAAAACAAAGCACAGTTAAGAAAACCCCAAGAAGGCAGTCAGTTTCTTCCCTGGAGTTTCTGGGGTGGACTTCCGGCAGAGCTTTTGGAGAACTGACTGTTGCAGTTAAACAATATGTCTGGCAAGAAGCGAGACTTCCTCCCTTCCTGCTGCCTGGCTCATGGCGCTGCAGCCTCACTTCCGGAGGTGGCAAGAAAGAACTGCGGCGTCTGCAATCTAAGGGATCCCTGGCAGCCCACGGCAGCCAGACAACCACACCCACTGGAGAACTCTAGGTTCTCTATGGCCTCTTGTTACTGCCAGTGCTTGTGTGGTTTGAGGTGGGTAGTGCAGCAGCCTCCTGCAGCCAGCCCAGGACTGGGCAGCATGGAGCCAGGTAGTTAGTGTAGGAGAGGGAGCCCAGGCTTGGAAAGCAAGACTTGGCTCTGTCACTGGGCAACTGGGCAGAATTTTTATTATTTATTTATTTATTTGTTTGTTTATTTATTTATTTTTGAGACAGAGTCTTGCTCTATTGCCCAGGCTGGAGTGCTGTGGCATGTTCAACCCCTGCCTCCCTGTTTCGAGCAATTCTCCTGCCTTAGCCTCCTGAGTAGCTGGGACTACAGGCATGTGCCACCATGCCCGGCTAAATTTTATATTTTTGGTAGAGATGGGGTATTGTCATGTTGGCCAGACTGTTCTCAAACTCCTCCCCTCAAGTAATCTGCCCCCCTTGGCCTCCCAAAGTGCTGGGATTACAGGTATGAGTGACTGTGCCCAGCCTGGGTAACTCTGAAGAAGTTACTTAGCTTCTCTGAGCCTCAGTCTCCTCATCTGTATAATGGAAGCAATAGTGTCCGTTGTGCAGGGCTGGTATGACCAGTAAATGAGAATCCTCATGGGGGCCTAGAAATGACAGTGTCATAATGCAGGTGGTTCTGCTCTTACCAGTGACTAATATTTGTTGAGCACTGATCATAGACAAAGTTTGGTGCTGAGCATTTTATATTTATTGTCCCATTTAGTCCTCCTAAAAATCTAATGAGATATGACTATCCCCAGCTTACAAATAAGAAAATTGAGACTCAAAAAGGCCAGCACGTGACCCCAGATAACTGCACAAGGATATGCAGAGAGTGAGCAACAGGAGCCGAAGCCGTGGGCTCACACCATGCTCCTCCTGCCTCTTCAGCCCATGGCACAGTTGGTGGGTGCTACCTGAATTGAGTGGATGTGCCTGTTGTTTTGAAGTTGGGGTCTATGGCCATACCACCCTGAATGTGCCTGATCTCATCTGAAGTTGATGATAGCCATCATCTTTCATTTCAAAATGAAGAAACTGAGGCATTGGGATGTTAAGTCACACATAGCCAGCAAGTGGCAGAGGGTGAAAGGAACCAGCATTGATGAGCGCCTACTGTATGCCAAACACTGTGCTTACTTCAAGATCCTATGATCTGCTGGGTGGTTTTGGAGATGTTGGAGTTTCACTGACTTCCCACACCGCCCTGAAGAGGTCTTATTAGTATTAGCCCCATTTTACAGAGAAGGGAACTGAAGCTCCATGCATGTAATTAGACACTGAAGGCTGTTGATGGATGGGGAAGGAGAGGGTCCCTCTCTGTTTTTAAGGAATACATGGACAGTTATGATTCTGGCCTGAGAAGGAAACAGAAGGGGCTCTGTGCCCATCTCACATACCCTGCCCCACCCCCAGGGCTTCATGGATCCCACCAGGGGAGGCTCCTGGCTTCCCAACAGAGGAAGGCATCACTTCAGAAAGGGCTGTCCCCTCAGGCCTTCTGTAGGGGTCCGGTGGGGTCTAAGTGTGTGTGCCCTTCACTCCCTCTTCTCCATTCCCCCCGTTCTCTCTGTGCTCCTGTAGTGCCCACTGGACCACTGGAGAGCCCCAATAGAGAGTAAACAGCAGCAGAGCACACAGCCAGCCTCCCAAGGGTACAGGGCTTTCCTGCACTCTCAGGTCTAGTAAAAAGCGAGCTTTCTACAGAAATGCACAGGGGACTGAGATCAGAGTCGAGCAGGCCTGGAAGGATCCCGGGGAACCAATAATGCTGCAAGTGAAGATGAGGCCGCCCTCAGCAAGTCGTCCTTTCTGGCCCCCGAGGAGCCCTGGGGTGGACCCTGGTCACTCTCTTGAACATGAGACTCTAGTCTTTTTGCTCACTTCCAATATCAGTAAAATAAACTTGAGTACGTATTCCACAATGTGAAGGTTTATTGATTTATAAATTCTATAAATGTGCTACTGAGCTAATAAATGCATCACAATGCAGACATAAAAGTTGGTATTTTACTAGGATAAGAGGAAACCGTAACTAGAATTTCTGATATCTTCTTCCTACACCCCCAGCATTTTGTGGTGTACCCCCTTTGGGCCTTGGGAAAGCGATGTGGAGCCTGCAGAGCCTGGTATTGGGCTAAGGCCTGGCTGCAATGGGACACTGCCCTTCCCTGCAAGAGGCCATCAAGCAAGGCATTTGGCACAGGTTTTGGGGTCGGACAGAAGTGGGTTCTGATCTCAGCTCTGCCTCTGAGGAGCAGTGTGGCCTGGGCAGTGACTTACCTCCTGCAGCCTCCATTTCCTCATTACAAAGTGGGGGAGATAATCTTCCTGTGCAGAGCGGATGAGAGATGATGACCCCAAAGTCACAGCACGGTGCGTGCCACAGAGGAGTGGGGTTCAGTCGATAGTCCTGAATCCTCCTGCTTACCAATGAGCTCCCGGTTCCCACCCATGCCAGGGAGGTCAGTAGGCAGCCTGGGGGCCTGAAGGTCCGTCCTAAGGATGAAGTCTAAATGCGGAGAATGGATGACTTGGGAGAAACGTCCCCGCAGCTCCTCCTTGGCTCTGGGCAAGCCTTTCCCATGAGTGGTAAGTCGCATTCCTATGGCTCCAGGTAGAATTCCACAAAAAGAAAGATATGCATACACAATTGTTATTTCATCCCTCTTCTGGCATCCTCCCAGTTCTGCTCACACATGCTTGTGAGTCCCTTTGGTGACTTAGAAAGCACAGTAGAGCCAGCACAGTCATTCTGCAGCGGTAGAATCTATTTTTAGCCTGGAATAGCCCCATGGACAGGAGACCTGTACTGGCCCCCATTAAGGGGACTCCCCATCCTATGCCATTTATCAGGACCCACACAGCCCTCATGAGGCCACCAAAGAGACAGGACACCTCCCAAGTCACAGCTGCAGCCCTGAGAGGGACACGTACAATTTTGCCCCCTGGAGGCAGCCTCTTCCTGAGTGAGTGGCGGACTGTTCCGTCATCAAGCTGTCCGGGGCAAGCTGGAGGAAGCCGCTGTTGACCGCTTCACCCACGCCCCAGAGAGGCTCTGAGGCGCTCCTGTGGCCTGGGACAGACTGTCTCTGTGAACAGCAGTCCATGGCCAGGCAATCACAGAAACATCTCCCCTGGAAGACCCGCATTCAAAGGACCACCGAATTAAACTCCCACTTCACACTGAGGGGGAAGTGATAAGTAATGGGGGCGTGGTGCAGAGGAATTGGCCTACAGGTGGAGGTGGCCTGCAGCGCTTCTCTGGGAGGGGCAGCCTGCTCCCCTGGGAACCAAGCCACTGTTCTCTCCAACACCCCTACCCCAGAGGACTCTGTGTCTGAGCTTTCTGTACAAGTATCAGCTTCCACTGCAGCTGCAGCAGGCACGTTGTTGGAGAGCCTGGCTGGGTTCAAGGACTCTTCCCTGGTGCAAGCCTGGGTTGCAAAGATCATGCCTGTAGGGGCTGGGATAGATGCCCTCTAATTAGCCATGACCCTAGTTATTCCCTTCCCCACCTCTTTCCTGCCCTCCCCTTCTTTTCCCCTCAGAAGTGAAAGTGCTGGTAGCGGTCATCAATGTCCTTACAGAACATTTAGCTCAAAGTTGCATAATGTTTAACTTTCCCCAGGCCCCAGCCTGTCGGTCTCCACACCAGCCACTGTGAGGACAGGATGAATTCATTTGCAGAGGACAAGCACAAAACCTCCAGTAGAAAACAAATGCAATGTACCATAGTAAATGGGAGTAGCTTTAAAAAAAAAAAAAAAAAAAAAAAAGCACAAAATCCATTGGAGACCCCGTTGCCATAGGAACTGGCATTACAGCTTGCTTCCGATAATGAATAGAGGGTTTTGCTATTACAGTATTCTGGAAACTTCGCTTTCCCCTGTGCTGCACTGCAGAATGCAGCATCCTCTCCCCATTCATAAATATTTCATGACCACCGGCTGCTGCGTTTCATCACCGTGGATAGCACTCGGCCTAATCCACCCCTTGCCAAATTCATGTTGTCCTGTCAGAGAGCAACTTCCATTTCTTCCTCTTTCTTCTGCAGTCTTCATTTATCTGGTTTGAAGTTCTTTACATTCCCAAACCCAGAATGGTGGCTTTCATTGTGGCTTTGTCTTCAGACGCGAACATCTCTTTCCTGTGCCTGTCTTATTTTCCTGAAGGTTCCGTGGGCCTCCCCCAGGGGCGCTGGTTCTGCTCAGGCCCTTCCTGCCCTCTGCACATCTGCTTTGATGGAGTCCTGGGAGGATACTGGGCTTTTGAATTCTGGTGCCTCAACGTGCTGGCTGAGCCTCTGTTCCCTCATGGTTGAGATGCCACCTGCCCTGCAGGGTTGGAGAGAGACAGCCAGATAAGATACAACACATGTAAAGTAATCATCCCCCCATGGGTGGGCTCAAATGGTCACAGTGGCTGCTGGTGTTAGTTTGTTCTCTTATATCTCTTGTTTTTGTCTAGATAAAATAAAATCTGTAACTTTTTTAATTGACAAAATTGTATATATTTGTGTGTACAGCAAGTTTTGATATTTTGACACATAGAATGGCTGATCCAAGCTAATTAACCTGTGCATTACCTCACATACATTTTTGTGATAAGAATACTTAAAATACACTCTTAGCAATTTTCAAGTATACCATACATTAACTATAGTCACCATGTTGTACAATAGATGTCTTGAACTTCTTCCTCCCGTCTAAATGAAAATTTTAATCTTTTAATCAACATCTCCCCAAGCCCCCCAAGCCCCTGACCCCTGGCAACCACCATCCTATTCTTTGTTTCTATGAGTTTGACTTGTTTAGATTCCCCATGTAACTGGGATCATGCTGTGTTTTGTTTTCAGTGCCTGGCTTATTTCACTTACCTAATGTCCTCTAGGTTCATCCATGTTACAAAGGACAGGATTTCTTTCTTTTTAGAGGCTGAACAGTATTACATTGTGTATATACATCATATTTTCTTTATCCATTCATCCATTGATGGATACTCCCATCTTGGCTACTGTGAAAAATGTTCCATGACATGGGAGTGCGGATATCTCTTCCACATACTGATTTCATTTCCTTTGGATATATCCCCAGTAGTGGGATTGCTGGATCATACGGGAGTTCTATTTTTAATTTTTTGCAGAACCTCTATATTGTTTTACACAATGGCTGCACTAACTTACATCTCCACCAAATGTGCAAGGGTTCGCTTTTCTCCACATCCTTAGCCATCCTGGCAGGTGTGAGGCGCTATCTTATTGTGGTTTTAATTTTCATTTCCATGATGATTAATGATGAGCATTTTCTCATACACCTATTGGCCATTTGTATGTCTTCTCTTGAGAAACGTCTATTCTGGTCCTGTGTCCAGTTTTTAATTGATTTACAGATGTTCCTTGACTTACGATGGGGTTATGTCCCAATAAACTCACTGTTGGTTGATAAGACCATAAGTCAAAAGTATTTTTAGGCCAGGCAGTGTGGCTCATGCCTGTAATCCCAGCACCTTGGGAGGCTGAGGCAGGCAGATCACTTGAGCTCAGGAGTTCAAGACCAGCCTAGGCAACATAGCGAAATCCCATCTCTACTAAAAATCCAAAAATTAGCTGGGCATAGTGGAGCATGCCTGTGGTCCCAGCTACTCAGGAGGCTGAGGTGGGAGGATCACTTGAGCCCAGGAGGTAGAGGTTGCAGTGAGCGAAGATGGAGCCACTGCACTCCAGCCAGGGTGACAGAGAGAGACCCTGTCTCTAAATAAATAAATATTAAAATTAAAAAGTGTATTTAATGCACCTAATTTACCCGGCATCATAGCTTAGCCTGGCCTACGTTAAGTGTGCTCAGAACTTTCATTAGCATATGATCGGGCAAAATCATCTAACATAAAACCTATTTTATAATAATGTGTTGAATATCTCATGTAATTTATTGAATACTGTACTGAAAGTGAACAACAGAATAGTTGCATGGGCATGGAAGTATGGTTTCTACTGAATGCATGTCACTTTCATATCATCATAAAGTTGAAAAATTATAAATGGAAACATCATAAGTGGGGGACTGTCTGGATTTGTTCCCTTGCTATTTAGTTGAGTTGCTGTTGCTTTAACTTTAAATAAATAAATAAGCTTCTTTCTCCTTGCTGCCCTAGTGGAGGGGCTAGCCGGACAGCACGTTCAAGCTCTGTGGCCCTGGATGATCCCAATGAAGGCTCTTCACAGGAACATGGAGAGAGGCCATGGCCTGGCCCTGCAGACACTGAGCTGTGGATAATGCTGTGTAATGGTGACAGGGATGGCTGGGCATGGTGGCAAACCCCTGTAATCCCAGCACTTTGGGAAGCCGAGGTGGGTGGATCACCTGAGGTCAGGAGTCCGAGGTCAGCCTGGACAACATGGTGAAACCTCATCTGTACTAAAAATACAAAAATTACCCAGGCATGGTGGTGGGGGCTGTAATCCCAGCGACTCAGGAGGCTGAAGCAGGAGAATCACTTGAACCAGGAGGTGGAGGTTGCAGTGAGCCAAGGTCACGCCACTGCACTCCAGCCTGGGCAAAAAGAGTGAAACTCCATCTCAAAAAAAAAAAAAAAAAAAAAAAAAAAAAAGGTGACAGGGACGAGTCCTGAGCTAAGGAAGTGGCAAGTTGATTCGTGTGCATTTAGTACAGAAATAGTGCTCAGCATCACCTTCTCGCAGACTCAGAGCCTGGCTCTCCTCCTTCTTGCCTCCCCTAAGCACCCTTCAAGACTCAGCTAGTGAACGTTAGTGAGCTTCACTCTGAGAAAACGCACTGATGGTGGGCGTGGAATGGAGGCTTCTGCTCTCCTGTCAAGGGAGCAGCATCTGGAGAGGATGGCTGGTGGCTTGAAGCCCAGTGCTGCTGCTGGGTCTTGAGTACTGTCCTGTGGGTGACTCGGGGTGATTCTCCCCTGATTCTGGGCTTGTTTCCTTCCACCTCCCACAAGAACACAAACACACCACACTGTTGCTCACCACCAGGCCCGTCCAGCCTCGGGGCCTGTGATAACAGGGGGAGAGTCCTCCCAGACACCTCCTCAGCAGCCTGCTCTGGGGCAGGGTGGTTGTCCCCCGTGTCCCCATTCCTTACCTTCCTCCGCACCACAGAGACTCAGGGGCCGTTGCCTTTTGAAGCCGCGTCCTGAAGGCAGCCCTGAACACCCATCATCCCATGGGCAGTTTCTCTCACAGGGGACAGGGTCTAGGCGGATGCATAGAGCAGGCCCAGGGGCCAGAGCAGGCCAGGTGGGTTCAAGGATGGGAGGAGCCAGAGGGGTCAAAACTAGAGAGATTGAATCCTGACATGAAGTCTCAGGAAAAGTTCAGAGTAGAAGACAGAAGCCTGCCAAGAGGGTTAGAAACGGTGAGATTTCCGCTTGAAACGAGGAACTGGAAGCAGAAAGTGAGGTGGGATTGAGCACAGAAGGTCCAGCCAGTGGGCAGGGACGCAGGGATGCGTCATTGTCTCTGCTAAGGGGCTAGAGAGGGTCAAGCTAGTTAAAGCCACGAATGCGGAGGGACCTCAACCACTGAGACGGCATTTCTCCCACTGCCTTGAGCTCCTCCTTCAAATCCAGCCCTCGTCACACATGCTGGCTTGGTGGTTGTCACTGAGTTCCAGAAACCTCCCACCCGGGTCCTCCCGTCATGGCAGTGGTGGCCAATGGGGAACAGTGTCTCTATTGGCCAACCTGCCAATAGAGACTGGAAGACTCCCCAACCTGCCCCCAACAGTTCAGGACCCTGTTTGACAGCGCTTCCAGCCTTCTATGCAGACTGAGGAGGAAGCTGATCTGAGATTCAGTGCTTGCTCCAGAAGCCCCAAGGGCACTAGTGCTATCTGACATTCTTCTCTAAACCCCTTGACCAATAAGGCCAGGGACCTCAGTGCAGCCTCATCCTCCTGCCCCTGGGGACATCTGCTGGAATCCTCTGCTGCTCTGATTCTGCCAGGCCCTGCCTGCAGGGAGTTCATACAACCCTCAAGGAACCTGGGCCCCTGGGTACCTACGCACAGCCCTGGGGGAAGGACCCTCTGCGGGGCAGTGTGTGGGAGCCTCTCCTGTGGGTTCTCTCTCCTGGCCTGTTCTGGTTTCTGGGACACAAATTCAAACCCCTGCCCACACTCATCACCACTTCCTTCCCTGCCTATCTTTTAAATATTATCATGCAATAAAATATACATAATATAAAATGTGCCATCTTAGCCATTTTGAAGGACATCATTGAATGGTATTAAGCACGTTCACGTTGTTGTGCAGCCATCACCACCACTCAGCTCCAGGACTTTTTCACTGTCCCAAACTGAAACCCCGAACCCATGAACACGAACGCCCCATTCCTCCCTCCCTCTAGTCCCTGGCAACCACCATCGCACTCGCTGTCTGTGAATTTCACAATTGTAGGTGCACATGTGAGTGGAATCACAGAGAATTTGTCTTTTGTGCCTGGCTCATTTCACTGAGCAGTACGTTCTCAAGGGTCATCCATGTGGCAGCATGCGGCAGAATTCCCTTCCTCTTTAAGGCTGAATCGTGTTTCATTGTCTGGATAGACCCCATTTTGTTCATTCATTCGGCCTTCAGTGGACACACGGGCTGCTTCCATCTTCAGGCTATTGTGAGTAATGCTGCCAGGCACATAGGTGGGCAAATATCTGTTTAAGCCCCTGCTTTCAGTTATTTTGGTTGTATACCCAGAGGTGGGATTGCTGGATCATATGATAATTCTATGTTTATTTATTTATTTTGAGAAACCTCAATACTGTTTTCCACAGCGATTGTACCATTTTACATTCCCACCAACCGTGCATGAGGGTTCCAGTTTTGCCATGTCTTCAATGCCTGTTATTTTCTGTTTATTTTTAGCTATGGCCATTCTAATGGGTATGAGGTGGTATCTCGTTGTAGTTTTGATTTGCATTTCTTAATGATGATCAAGGTTTAGCTCCTTTTCTTGTGCTGAATGGCTATCTGTCTCCTTTGAAGAATGTCTGCTCCAGTCCTCTCTCTGCTTTTTCATTGGGACGTTTGTGCTTTCACTGTTGACTTTTTGGAGTTGCTGCGTATTTTAAAGCTCTTTGTAGCAGGCATCATCATGAATGAGCCCTAACAACCCCCAGCCACTGACCTTTGAGAGTCCTTTTGGAGTCTGACCTCTGCAGCCATGTCTCCTTAATCATGGTCATCTCAACTGCTCTTGTTGCAACCTTCTCCAGGTCTCTCCTCTTCCTTTGCAGTAGGAGTAAGAAGCACATGGTGTTTTTTCCGTTCTGGGTTCCCAGTGGTTCCCTTTGTGCAGGACAAGTGATGTGCTATTCCTGGGGCCTCCCCTCCTGCTGGGGTTCCAGCAGCATCCTGGGTCAATGACCTCTGCAAACCTTCCACAGAATTCCTCTAACGCCTCTTCCTGGGTCAGAGCAGAGAGCTCAGTGCCAAACATTTCATAATTACTGCTTCAAAGATCCTGCACCACACGTGCTTCAGGGATGTTCCAGGGGCAGAGAAAGGAAGTGTGCACTGGAGGTGTTATCTCGCTTCATTCCCACCATCATAAAGATTGAGTACTTACCTGCCAGGTTGCACAGTGTTCAGTGCTGGAGCATACACTGTGAATGTCTACGATGCGTTGCCCACTGGGCCAAACCCTAGTTCCCAAGGCCTTCCTTGAGTGACTTCAGCTCATTTCTGGAAAGTTTCAGTGACGCCACTTTGCAGCTCCAGGGAGACTTTCTGGAGAGTCAAAGCAACAAAAGGCAGAGAAAGCAAGAGAGAAAGTAGAAGGAGGGGAGGAAGAAGTGGAAGAGCAACAGATTCCTTTTTCACTCTCAGACTTCCTCCTCTCTCCCACTCAGAGCCCCCCACTTGTTTGCTTAGAAGTTGCTTGCTCGGCTGCCCTGGATTCAGCGGCTCCAAGCTCCACTTAGGACGAGGGAAACCTGAGAGAGCCCAAATGCTTAGGGTCTGACTTTCAAGGAAGATGATTTCCCCTAACATTGGGGCATCTGAGCATTCGTAGGTTAGCTCCTCATCTGAGAGCAACTGCCTCTCTTGGGGGAAGACATTTTTCCTTCAGAGTTGGCCTGGGGAGGGGGAGGGGGGAAGGCGGAGGGAGGGGAGGGGAAGGAGAGAGCAGGGAGGGCAAGGACAGAACACAGGTGGGAGGAACAAGGGGGAGGAGAGTAGGGAGACACTTAACACCACTTGAAGAGCAGCTACAGTGCCTCGCACACAAGACACATCTAAAGACTGAAAGGCTGGGCCCAACAGATCTTATGAAATGGGAGGTTTCTTCTCGGATCGCTGCCCACCCTATCCCCATGTCATCTGTGGAAAATAAGGCTCAACATGTCGCCTTTGGGACTCTACAAGTTTCTCAGAAGTGCCTGAGGCACCAGGTCGTCAAGCAGGGGATGTTGCATGGCGGGGGCCTGACCCTCCAGCCCACTATCCAAGGAGAGCTACTCAGTTTATATCTGTTCAATGTGTATTAAAAAGACATTCTGGGACTGGGCTCCGTGGCTCACGCCTGTAATGCCAGGACTCTGGGAGGCCAAGATGGGCGGATCACAAGGTTAGGAGTTCGAGACCAGCCTGGCCAACATGGTGAAACCCTGTCTCTACTAAAGATACAAAAAATTAGCCAGGCATGGTGGCAGGCACCTGTAATCCCAGCTACTCAGGAGGCTGAGGCAGGAGAATTACTTGAACCCCGGAGGTGGAGGTTGCAGTGAGCCAAGATTGCGCCATTGCACTCCAGCCTGGGCAACAGGGCGAGAGTCGGTCTCAAAAAAATAAATAACCACTGCTTCAACGTAAACACGCAGAGGACTGGCCTGGACTCCACCCCAACCCCACCAAGGACCTCTCCACCTCAGACATCTCCTGGTCTTCACCCTGCCCCAGGCAGACAGTGACAGATGTCCACTCTGTTAGCCGTAAGGAACTGGCTAGGTCAAGCTGGCACAGAAGGAAAGGACTTGGATCAAGTTCTTGTTCCTCACACCAAGAACTGTTGCCCCTGGGAGCTGGGAGAAGTTGAAATTGATTTGAATGCCCAAGGTGGCTTGACTGGGCCCAGGGATGCTGAAATTCATTAAAAGGAGACCTTCTGGGGCCTGTTTTCAAAGGGAGTGAAAAAGGGCTGATGTTAACTTCATATAGAAACTCTCTAGAAAAATGAAATTGATTTTTCTAGAAATGAAAATAGAAATGTTTCACAGACCAGGCGCAGTGGCTTAGACCTGAAATCTCAGCACTCTGGGAGGCTGAGGCAGGAGGATCACTTGAGCCCGGGAGTTTGAGACCAGCCTAGGCAACATAGGGAGACCCCATTTCTACAAAAAAGTTTAAAAAATTAGCTGGGTGTCTGTAATCCCAGCACTTTGGGAGGCCGAGGTGGGAGGATCATGAGACCAGCCTGGCCAGCATGGTGAAACCCTGTATCTACTAAAAATACAAAAAGTCACGGTGGTGCCAACCTGTAATCCCAGCTACTCAGGAGGCTGAGCCAGGAGAATCGCTTGAACCTGGGAGGTGGAGGTTGCAGTGAGCTGAGATTGCACCACTGCACTCCAGCCTGGGTGACAAAGCAAGACTCCATCTCAGGAAAAAAAAAAAAAAAATTTAGCTGTGCGTGATGGCGTGTGCCCGTAGTTCCAGCTACAGGCTGAGTCAGGAGAATCACTTAATCAGTCGGGCCCTTGGGTTCATGGCTGCAGCGAGCCGTGATCACACCATTGCATACTGCACTCCAGCTTGGGCAACAGAGTGAGACTCTCACTCTCTCTCTCTCTCTCTCTCTCTATATATATATATATATGTGTGTGTGTGTGTGTGTGTATTTACATATACACATACACATATACATATATACACATATACACATACACATATATATAAATTTTTAAAAAGAAATGTTTTATAAAACATAACAAATACTTGGTCATTTAACCATTTTCTTACTGCTCTCAAAGTCTGAATGTCTCTTGGTAGAGAAGCTGAGTAGAAATCTGCAGAAACTCGGGAATCTGGTGTCAGCCTCTGAATTGGTGATGCTCAACACCGGCTGCACTTGAGGACCTCCCGATGGGTTGGTTAACACTTTGTTCAAGCCCCATACTCACTGAGTCTGGTTTAAGTGGCCTGGGTGGGGGTGGGCACAGGGATTTGTTAAATGCTCACCAGATGGTTGCAATGGGCAGCCTGGGTTGAGAGCCATCAAGGTAAAGTAAAAGTTGCGTTAACTTCCAGCAGCCACACCCCTTATTTATGAAAGGAGTTAAAAACTTTTTCCACACAAAAACCTGCATGTGGATGTTTAGAGCCACTTTATTAATATTTGCTAAAACTTGGAAACAATCAAGATATCCATCAGTGGGTGAGGGGATAAACTGGGGTACATGCAGACAATGGTATATTACTTAGCACCAAAGAGAATTGAGCTGCAAAGCCATGAAAAGGCACGGGGGAACCTTAAATGCATATTACTGAGTGAAAGAAGCCAATCTGAAAAAGCTGCATACTGTACGATTCCAACTGTATGACATTCTGGAAAAGGTGAAACTATGAAGAGGGTAAGAAGATCAGTGGTTGCCAAGGGGGAAGCGGGAGGAAGGGATGAATTAGTAGCTTACAGAGGATTTGCAGGGCAGTGAGACTACTCTGATATTATAATGATGGATACATGTCATAATGCATTTGTCAAAACCCATACAATGCCCAATGCAGAGAGTGAACCCTAAGGTAAACCACGGACTCCGGGGGATAGCGATGTGTCAATCTTGGTTCATTAATTGAAACAAACACGCCACTCTGGTGGGGGATGTTGATAATGAGGGAAGTTGTGCGCGTGTAGGGACAAAGGTACCTGGGATACGTCTGTACTCTGCTCAATTTTTCTGTGAACCTAGAACTGCTCAGAAAATGAAGTCTGTTTTTAAAAGAGAAAAGCTATGACTCTCTTCTCCTCTCTGTTCGACAAACAGCCCCATCTACTCATGCAGTGTCAGCCTCATCCAGAATACAATGGTGAAAGTCTGAGTCAATGGATTTGGCCATATTTGATACCTGGTCACCAGGGCAGCTTTTAACTCTGGCAAAAAGGACATTGTCATCATCAATGATCTCTTCATTGGCCTCAACTCCATGGTCTACATGTTCCAGTATATTTCATGGCAAGTCCAATGGCATAGTCAAGGAAAGAGAACAGGAAGCTTGTAATCAATGGGAAGCTCATCTCCATCCTCCAGGAGCAAGATCTCGCCAACATCAAATGAGGCAACTCTGGTGCTGAATATGGGGCAGAGCCCACTGGTGTCTAGCACCATGGAGAAGACTGGGGCTCACTTGAAGTAGCCAAAACTGTCATCATCTGTGCCCCTCGTGTTCTTGTGCAGATTCCATGTTTGTGATGGGCGTGAACCATGAGAAGTATGATTTCTCTTCTGGAGATTGTCAGCAACGCCTCCCGCACCATCATAGTTTGGCACCCTTTGCCAAGGTCATCTATGACTATAGTCCATGCCACTACTGCCACCCAGAAGACTGTTGGAGAAACTTTGGCATGACTGCTACAGAACATCATCCCTGCGTCTACTGGTGTGGCTGAGGCTACGGGCAAGGTCATCACTGAGCCAGATGAGAGGCTCACAGGTATGGCCTTCTGTGTTCCCACCCATAAGAGCCATGTTGGTCATGGCTTTCATCTGCCATCTGCAGAAAGCTGCGAAATGTGATGCATGAGAAGATGGTGAAGCAGGTATCGGAGGGCCCCCTCAAGGGGATCCTCAGCTACACTGAGGACCAAGTTGTCTCCTCTGACTTTAAGAGTGGCACCCACACTCTTCTACCTTCAATGCCAGGACTGGCATTACTTCAATGGCCACTTTGTCAGGCTCCTTTCCTGGGATGAATTTGGCAGCAGCAACAGAGTGGTGGACCTTATGGTCCACATGGCCTCCAAGGAGTAAGACCGCAGGACCACCAGCTCCGCCAATAGCACAAAAGGAAGAGTGAACCCCCAGCTACTGGGGAGTCATTGCCCCACTCAGGCTTCCCAAAGTCAGTTTCCATTCCAGACTCTTGGAGAAAGGGGAGGGGCTTCGGGAGCTCTAGCTTCTCAGGCACTATCAATGAATATACCACCCCCAGTCAAAAGAAAAAGGCCACATAACTTAACATGGGCAAGAGTCCTCTCACATGACTCATGGCATTGAGCGTTTGGTTAGTAGAATAGAAGAGTAGTCCAGTTTCTAAAGATTTTAATCATGTGTATACTGATAAAAGTGAAATCATTACAGGTGATCGCTGGTTGATGTGATGCTGTGGTGTCTTTTGATGGAAGTGCTGCCATAAACTTTTCCCTCTGGCCAATCCCCAAGACCAGGCTGCTCCAGAGGGACTTTTGAGAAGAATAAGACTCCAAAGACGTTAAGAATCCCCCAGTTCAAAGGAGCCCTCCCTAGCTCAAGGTTGCCTCGGATTCCAGCCCTCTCCTCCCAGGCTTTATTGGGCTGGTGTTCCTGGGAGCGTCAGTGTGAGTAGCTACGCACCTAGTGGGACTGTGTTGCACCTGTTCCTGAGAGCAGGTGTGATAGGAAACAGCAAGACGAAGGGCAGCACCCAGGCATGTGGGGGTGAGAAGGCACTGGCACATCCCTCCCACCTGGGGCTTGCTGTAGGAGAGGCATGGTCTCCAGAGGACCCCTCCCTTTACCAGCATGCAGGATGCTTGGTCAGTCCTGAATATTACAGCCAAACCCTAGCCAGGGCCCCTGCCACCTGAGGCAGAGGCTGAGTGTGTGAGGATGGAGTTCCCATAGCCTGCTGGCAAACTCTTTGAGATCACACACATCCTGAGAGCAAAGGAAAAGAATCCATGCCAAAATCCATGCTAGCCTATGTCCCTCTCTTCTCAAAACTGCTTTGGGAGCTTTAGTTCTTGTAGAAACCACACTTTGCGGATCCAATTTCAAGACTTGCCACATATCCCTTGTAAATGAGGATGTGCATTTCTCAAGCCTGAACAGTTTGTACAAAGGCCACAGTTGGTCTTTACAGGGACAGTGTCAAAAAAGCGGGTGGTCTTCCTGAGAAGCCAAGGGATGACACACCCCTGCAGGGGTTCATTCTATGCATGGCACATTTAAGTCAAAGCTCTCCACACACAAGGTTCAAAAGAACAAGCTCTGGGATATTTTGCAGACCAGAAAAGGGTTCCCATGATGTGGGCAACTCTCACATCCTTGGAGGCATCAGCAGGGTTGGCTGGGATGCAGGCTGCAGCTTGTGCTGGAAGTGATATTCACTCTCAGAGGGAAACCTGGACCACTTCTCCCTTTGAGAATGTTGGAGTGTAGTGGAAAGAGCTGGATGTCCAGAGTCATGAGACCTTCTGGGTACAACCCTATGGTCATATCTTCATCTCAGAGCAAATGCAAATACCCTGTAGCGCCTATCACCCTGGAGGGTATGAGGATCAGAGGAGGTGCTTTGGAAACACCTTGAAACTGTATAGAGCTTTTTGGATATAAACTTGATACTTTCTGATCTCCCAGTGGCCCTTTGGGAGGAAATGGGATCACTGTTGAACCCAATGCAACTCTCAGAGAAGTCAAGACACAGGGTAAATTGGTTGTAGGGGCCACTTGTGCCCGTCCCACACATCACAGCTGCAATCCTTCTTTTGGGTTGCATGAGGCAGGTCTCCATGGCTTCCAAAACAATGAGTCCTCCAAGGTCAAATGTATTTTTAAATTTCTCATCAGAGTTCTTTGAGAAAGGGAACATTGTTTTCAGCGTCTCTTTTTGCAGAGGATAATTAATACTACTGATAAAATTGCTGGTTCTGTGAGTAGACCCGCCGTGATGCTGGGATCACATGACCCTGCAGGCCTTTGAGTCGCTGGAAGCTGTTGCCTTCCAGAGGGAGCCCTGCACCCCAGGGCTGTGCAGGAGGAAAGAGGGAGCCCATGGGAGCAGGGTCACATTGTGAAGGGCCAGCCAACCCCTTGGACGGTCCTGCTTCCCCCGAAGACACATGACAACACTCCTTATAAATAGGCTCCTCCAGCTCAGGCAGTTGACAGTTTCAAGAAATCCGTTAGAAGAAACAGGCAGAGTTGTGATGCTGGCAAAGTTCTAGGGCTTTTTTTTCTTCCCCATTTTAACTGTTAAAATTTATCTCCGACATTGCACAAACGAATGAAATCAACAGCCTCTTATCAGATCCCAAATCTGTCAGCCAATGTCTACCAGCCACTTGGAGCCAAAAGCCTCTTAGCACATGTGTGACTTGAGCTGAGAAGGGACCGGGACAGGAGCGCAGGCAGCTTTGTTCTGGCATCCTCGTTCCCAAACATTTGCTCATTTAGAGCCCAGGAGGCAGCAGTGCCTCCACTGCCTCCGATCTCGGTTCTGTGGGCTTCCAGACAGCGTTCAAGCACCTCCCTGACAAGCCTTCATCTCTTTCTTCAGTTACCAACCACCACCCATGGCCGTAGGGGCCAGTGGCCAAATTCTATGCTGTCCTCCTAGCCTTTCATGCATGCCCAGGTCTCCATGGGGTGGGAAGAGTTAGAGGTACTGCTGTGAACCCACAGTTGCCTTAAATGGCTTGGGCTGAACCAGGCAGAGAAAGAAGCCCAGCATTCCCTGGGGCACAGTCACCCTGGCACCCACCTTGGGCTGAGCACTTTCATGACTCGAAGCTTTGGAGAGAAGTCCTTGAGCAGTACCTCTGGCTGGCTACCTCCTCTGGCTCCAGGAGTTTCTGATCCTGGACAGATCCCAGTGTGCATCTCTCCAAGACATGTCTGTTCCCATGATATCTGGAGGAAAGCGACATAAGACTTAACGTAAGTTTCCCTAGAGTTCCTCTGGGTTAATCTATCTATGTATTCCTGGGGTCAGCACATGAAAACTACCAATAATAATAAGTACCATGCATGGGCCATCTCCCATATGCCAGGCACTTTTTATACAGGCATAGCTGATTTTATTGCACTTAGCTTTATTGTGCTTTGCAGAGATTCTATTTTTTACAAACTGAAGGTTTATGGCAACATGGCATTGAGCAAGTCTATAGATGCTCACTTCCTGTCTCTGTGTCACATTTTGGTAGTGTTTGCAATATTTCAACCTCTTTCCTTGTTATTATATCTGTAACACTCATCAGTAATCAGTGATCTTTGGTGTTACTACTGTAATTATTTTTGGGCACGAGAAACCACATCCATATAAGACAATGAATTAATCAATTAATGTGTGTGTTCTGACCGCTCCACTGAGGCTGTTCCCATCTCTCTCTCTCTCTCTCTCTCTCTCTCTCTCTCTCTCTCTCTCTCCTTAAGTCTCACTATTCCCTAAGACACAACAATATTGAAATTAGACCAATTAATATAACCCTACAATGGCTTCTAAGTATTCAAGTGAAAGAAAAAGTGGTATGTCTCCCAACTTTAACCAAAAGTCAGAAATGATGAAGCTTAGTGAGGAAGGTATGTTGAAAGCCAAGAGAGGCTGAAACCTAGCCCTCTTGTGCCAAACAGGCAGGCTGTGAATGCAAATAAAAAGTTCTTGAAAAAAGGTAAAAGTGCTACTGCAGTGAACACACGAATGATAAGAAAGTGAAACAGATTTATTGCTGACATGGAGAAAGTTTGCGTGGTGTGGATAGAAAATCAAACCAACCACAACATTCCCTTAAACCAAAGCCTAATCCAGAGCAAGGCCCTAACTCTTTGGTTCTATTAAGACTGAGAGAGGTGAGGAAGCTGCAGAAGAGAAGTTGGAACCTGGTAGAGATTGGTTCATGAGGTTTAAGGAAAGAAGCTATCTCCGTAAAATCAAAGTGCAAGATGAGGCAGCAAGTGCTCCAGATCTTGCTAAGATCATTGATATGAAGGTCACTCACTAAGCAACAGATTGTTCATGGAGTTGAAGAGCCTTCTATTGGAAGAAAAAGGCACCTAAGATTTTCATTGCTAGAAAGGAGAAGTCAATGCCTGGCTTCAGAGCTTCAAAGGACAAGCTGGCTCTCTTGTCAGGGGCTAGTGCAGCTGGTGACTTGAAGTTGAAGCCAGTCCTCATGTACCATTCAAAAACTTATGCTAAATCTACTCTGCCTGTGCTTTACAAATGGAACAACAAATGCTGGGTGTCAATACATCTGTTTATATCATGATTTACTGAATATTTTAAACCCACTGTTGAGACCCTCTGCTCAGAAAAAAAAAAAAAAAGATTTTGTCAAAATACAACTGCTTATTGAGCATCAGGTCACCCAAGAGCTCTAACGGAGATGTACAAGGAGATGAATGTTGCCATGTCTGTTAACAACCATTTTGCAGCCCAGGAATCAAGGAGTCGTTTTGACTTTCAATTCTTATAATTTAAAAAGTACATTTTGTAAGGCTGTAGCTTCCACAGATGGTGATTCCTCTGATGAATCAGGACAAAAGAAATTAAAACCTTCTGAGATAATTCACTATTCTAGGTGCCATTAAGAACATTCATGATTCATGGGAGGAGGTCAAATACCAACATTAACAGGAGTTTGGAAGAAGTTGATTCCAACCCTGGATGACTTCAAGAGGCTCAATTGAGACTTTGGTCATTTTACCAGAGGAAGTCACTGCAGATGTGGTGGAAATAACAAGAGAACTATAACTAAAAGTGGAGCCCGAAGATGTGACCAAATTGCTGCAATCTCATGATAATGTTTAAATAGGTGAGGAGCTGCTTTATATGGGATGGGCAAAGGAAGTGGTTTCTTGAGACAGAATCTACTCCTGGTGAAGATGCCGTGAACCTCGTTGAAATGACAACAAAGGATTTAGAATGTCACACCGACTCAGTAGATAGAGCAGTGGTCGAGTTTGAGAGGACAGACTCTAATTTGGGAGGAAGTCCTACTGGGGGTGAAATGCTATCAAACAGCATCACATGCTACAGAGACATCTTTCGTGAAAGGAAGAGTCAATTGCCGAGGCAAACTTCACTGTTGTCTTATTTTAAGAAATTGCCACAGCCACCTCCACCTTTGGCAACTACCACCCTGGTCAGTTAGCAGCCATCCACAGTGAAGAAAGACCCTCCACCAGCAAAAAGATCATGATTCGCTGAAGGCTCAGATGAAGTCTAAGACGTCACCACCTGGCACCTCCTTGTCCTCACCCTTGGCAGGCAGAGCCCCGAGGCTGCCTCTGAGAGAAACACAACACACTGGCATGTCTGTACCTGTGACACCCCACATCAGACAGACACACAGACAACCCGATGGGAGGCACAGACCCGATGGGGAGGCCTGGTGGACAGCACAGGAGAGCTCAGCCAGCCACGTTCGTTGAGCCCTTATTGCAACCCCAGCCCCATGCTACACCCTGAAAGGGTTTGAAAAGAGACAGAGGCGAATGATCCAGACTTAGCCTCCTGAAGAATGGATGAGCAAGTGCTTACCTGTGTTTTAAGGGTCCCCAGGATCTGTTTTAATTAAGGATGATAAGGTACACAGACACAAAAGTGACTGTCATGAAGGAAGAAGCTTATTCTGCTCATACATCCCTAGAAACAGGAGGCCCAGCACAGCACACAGGGCCTCACAGGAGACACTGGGCCAGTCAGGAACACAGGGAGAGGGAGGAACTGTGGGCTGGAGCCTTTTTATGGTTTCCACAGGAGGAGTGGATAAGTGGAGCACATAGGCTTAGGATCACCTAGTTTAACTAATTTCAGGGCTCCGGGGCAGATGACTGTCCCTAATGTCTGGCAATGGCCCTGGGGTAACTAACGCAGGTGGATAGACAGTAGCCCTCATGTGAGAACCTGACAGGGAAGGTGGTTGGATATGACCTCCGGATTGGTGGGTTTTCATATGAAGATGAACTCGCAGAGGAGTTTGCTATCTCTAGGAATTAGCTAGCCCTGGGAGGGGCAGTCCCCCCAGGGTCACCAAGGCCTCAGATGTCAAAGTGTCATGAATGAATACGGAAAAGTAAAGACACAGGTAATACACCCAGTGCCTCAGGACCTATCAGGGCAGAGGTCTGCCCTGGGCAGTGAATGTCCAAGGAAGGACAATAATGTTCACATATTTAAAACATAGGTCATATCCAGGATCATACATTTTTGGGATGATAAACCAGAAAGAATATGCTTCTATCAACATCTGTCACCACCACCTCCCTTCATTAGCGCTGTTACCAGGTAGAGACGGGCCTTTAGTGCCAGGGCTATGAGAGCCCCTGCATGGCTGGCCCCACCCTTGCCTGCCTCTGCAACCACATCCTTGCCAGACCCTTTTGCTGCAATCCCTCCAGCACACCAGGCTCCTCCCGGCCCCAGGGCCTTTGCACCTGCTGTGCCCATGCCCAGTTGGGCCCTCAGCTTACCCACCACAGAGCCTGGCCTGGGAAACTCTTACTCCTGCTTCAGGTCTCAGCTTGAAATCAGGCCCGTCTTCCCTGACTCTCACCCGCTGAATGTGAGCTTCCCAGGACTGCTCTAAGCTTCTCTCACAATCACTGTTTCAGTGGTTCATGTATCACTGAAGTGTTGGTCTGTCTGAGCCAGACTTCTCTGCTCTAGTCCAGAAATCAAACTTTCCTATAGACTCTATCTCTATACATCAAATACATCAGGGTTCTCTAGAGAAACAGAACCAGTGGGGTGTGTGTGTGTTTGTGTGTGTGTGTGTGTGTGTGTAAATACCTTTATGACAAGAAACTGGTTCACATGACTGTGAAGGCTGAGAAGTTCCACATCTGCAGTCAGCCAGCAGGAGACCCAGGAGAGCCATTAGTGTAGCTCCCGTCCGAGGGCAGAAGACCTGTGTCCCAGTTCAGAGGTCAGGCATGAGGAAGAGTTCCCTCTCACTCAGCCTTTTCATTCTACTCAGGCCTTCAGTTAATTGGACCGGGCCCACACACATTGGGATCTACTGATTCCAATGTCACCCTCATTCAAAACCTCACAGACATGCCCAGAATAATGTTTGACCCAATACCCGGGCACCCAGTGGCCCAACCAAGTGACACGTTAAATTGTCCATCGCACTATCTTAATGTTTCCCAGTCTCCTGGAGCTTAAAATGTCAGATACTGACCTCAGTACCTTCCCCCTCTCAGCACAAAACCCTGCACACTCTGCCTTCTACAACACCCCTCAGACCCATGCCCACCTCCCAGCCCCACCAGGCCTGGCTTGCTTTGGGTCTCATGACATCCTGAGTTCCAGCCACTGCCTGTGTGGCCTCAGACCAGCGGCATTTCCTCCCTGCACTGTTCCCCACATGACACCTTTCTGTCTCTCTGATGTCAGGCTCTTGCTTAAAATCTGTCTGAGGTCTCCTCTCAGGGTGAAATTTCTGCTCATAAGCCTGTGACTGAGGCCTGCCTAACAGAGCCCTGACCCACCCCTTCAGGCCCGTTTTATCTGCCACCCCAGGAGCCACCTACAGTTCTGAACACCTCTGGCCTCTTTATACCTCTGTACTGCACCTTCCTTCCCCTGTCTCTGCCTCCTCCCTCGACTAACCCCAGTCCCACCAAACACTCACAGCCATCTGAACTGAACTCACCACACACACCCCACAGGTGTTCCTTCTCCTTCCCCTTCATCCCTTTTCAAATATTACCACCCTTCATAGCATGAATGGATTCCATTGCATGCACCTGCACACATCCAGAAGCGCATTCACAGAGCACTGCATGGAGCTATGTGCACCGACGGCTCGGGAGATTCCCCTACGGGTTTTGACTTATGATGTAGTTTACACCCTCGGGTGGAGAACACTTTGCAAAAGACACAGCTTCCATCCCTGCATACCCAGCCACCATGACAAGGCTGGGAGGGTGGGGAACAGGGGGTCCTCATTCTTTATTCACAGCCTCATGAACTTCAGGGAGTACAGGCAGCATTATCCCCAAGAGGGTTGCTCCTTCTTTCCTTCCTTCCTTCAACAAACATACTTAGAAAGTGTATTTCATGACTAGCACTGTGCCAGACACCGAAGATAATAAAGAAAAATAGCACTGGGCCTATAATTGGGAGTCTAGATATATGATACAGAAGTGCAACTGACAATGCAAGGAGCAAGAGGACTAGCACAGTGGTGCATGGCATTTTCTGGGCACAGAAAGTGCTGATGGAAGGGAAGGAGAAGGGGAAAAAGGAGGGAGGGAAAGAAGGAAGAGGAAAAAAGAAAGGACACGAGGAAGGCAGGAAGGCTTCTGCAAAAAAATTAAAATCAAATTGTTGACATTCTTTTTATTTGTCTTTTTTGAGACAAAATGACACTTGCCAGACATCAGCTTCCTGGCCCATGTCCTGGTCCCTGGTATCCAAATGACAGCAGCGTGATCCTCCTGTGAGGTCCTTCTGTGCCCTCTGATCTGAGTTCCTGAAAACAGAGGGCCACTCAGGAACTGCTGTCCCTCAGGCCAGCTGGCTGGTGACGAGCTTTTGAAGACTCTGCTCTCTCTCCTGCTGGAAGAGCTCCCCAGGGGCCACCAGGAGCCAGGTGATCACTCTCAGCCTCTGTCAGCTCCTGGAGATCAGTAGACCTTTGCACACCCTGGGCAGGTGCCAGGGCCTTTAAGGAGGCTTTCTGCTCTGCAGGGATGTTCTGTGGGCTCCAGTATTCTGGCGAGCATCAGCTTATTCTGGGCTTAGTCTTCTTGCTCTATCACTCCTGCCTCTGTTTTGCTTCTTTTTAGTGATGCACGGTTTCCATCTTATGAGGAAGGCCTGTAAAATCTAAGATCTGCACAAATCCCCAGGGGTTGTTAGGGGCATTGGAGAAGGGCTGTGTGTCAGTCACTTGGTTGGATTTTACATCCCTTGGACTCGAATACTTATAATTTAAGTTTGAGTCTCTGTCAATGTAACTCTTACGCATTTTCTTTTTAAAAATTTCTTTCCCCAAAGTCTAGGGTATATGTATATATGCTCAGCACCAAGAATCTGTTCTGAAATTTTCCTTTCTGCCAAGATTCCTACACAATTCATCTTCATAGATCAACAATAAATCCAAATCAGAGTTCCCTTTATTGCTTCCTCTTTTTGCTTTTCATTTTATAACTAATTCAATATTTATTTGGAAATACTGTGAAATATTTAAAATGTACACGATGCATATAGAATAATTCAATGAACTACTGTGCATCCACCATCCAATGGAAGAAATAAAACATTATCAGTACATTGGAAGCCCTCAGGGTACCCAGTCCCAGGCTGCATATTGACCTCCCCACAAACAGATAAACACCACCATGAAATTAGGATTTATAATCATCATACTTTTCTTTATACCTTTAGTACATATGCCTGTATTTCTATGTAGTATGTAGCATATTAAACTGTTCTTGTATCGATATAAAGAACTACCCAAGACTGGATAATTTATAAGAAAAACAGGTTAATTGGCTCATGGTTCTACAGGTTGCACAGGAAGCACAGTGCCAACATCTGCTTCTGGGGAGGCCTCAGGAAGCTTACAATCACAGCAGAAGACAAAGGGGGAGCAAGAGTGGCAGGGGAGATGCCACAGTTTTTAAACAACCAGATCTCATGAGAACTTGCTCACTAGCCTAAGAACAGCATCAAACCATGAGAGATCTATCCCCATGACCAAAACACCTCCCACCAGGCACCACCTCCAGCACTGGGGATTGCATTTCAACAAGAGATTTCAGTGGGGACAAATATCCAAACAATGTCATTCAGCCTCTGCCTCCACCCCCAGCAAATCTCATGTCCTTCTTACATTGCAAGATACAATCAGGCCTTCTCAATTGCCCCCCAAAATCTTAACTCTTTCCAGTATTAACTCAAAAGTCCCAAGTCCAAAGTCTCATCTAGAATGAGTTCCTTTCACCTACGAGCCTATAAAATCAAAACGAGTTATTTACTTCCAAGATACAATCAGGGTACAGATATTGGGTAAATATTCCCATCCCAAATAGGAGAAATCAGACAAAAGAAAGGAGCTACAGGCCCCATGCAAGTTCAGAACCTACCAGGGCAGTCACTGTCTTAAGCTTCAAAATAATCTCTTTTGACTACATGTCCCACATTCTGGGCACGTCGTATGCTGGGTGGTCTCCCAAGGCCTTGAGGAGCTTTGACCCTGTGGCTTTGCTGGATTCAGCCCCTGAAGCTGCCCTCACAGCTTATTGAGTGCCTGCCACTTTTCCATGTGCAGGATGCAAGCTGCCGGTGGATCTACCATTCTGGGATCCGAAGGATGGTGACCCCTCCCCTTGTCACAGCTCCATTAGGCAGTTCCCCAGTGAGGACTCTGTGTGGGGGCTCCAATCCCACATTCCCGTCTGCACTGCCCTAGTAGAGTATCTCCATGAGGGCTCTGCCCCTGCAGCGGGCTTCTGCCTGAGCATTCAGGCTTTCCCATACACTCTCTGAAATCTAGGCAGAGGTTGCCAAGCCTCCTTTACTCTTGCACTCTGTGTGTCTGCAGGCTTAACACCACATGGAAGCTGCCAAGGCTTATGGCTTGCATTCTCCAAAGTGGCAGCCCAAGCTGTACCTGGGGTCCTCTGAGCTGAGGCTGAAGCTGGGGTGGCCTGAATGTGAGAAGCATGTACTGAGGCTGCACAGGCCCTGGACCTGGCCCACAAAGCCATTCAGTCCTCCTGGGCCTCTGGGCCTGTGATAAGAGGAGCTGCCTCAGAGACTTTCAAAGAGCCCTAGAGGCCTTTTTCCTATTGTCTTGGATATTAGCACTCAGCTCCCTTTTAGTTATGCAAATGTCTCTAGCAAGTGGTTTCTCCCCAGCCTGCTTGAGTTTCTCCTCTGAAAATAGGCTTTTCTTTTGTACCATATGTCCAGGTGGCAAATTTTCCAGATTTTTATTCTTTGTTTCCCTAAGTTCCAACTTTAGGGCATTTCTTTGCTCCCACATCTGAGCATAGTTCATTAGAAACAACCAAGTCACATCTTGAATGCTTTGCTGCTTAGAAATTTCTTCTGCCACATACCCAAGATTATTACTCTTAAGTTGAAACTTCCACAGATCCTTGGGGCATGGACATAATGCAGCCAAGTTCTTTGTTAAGGCATCACACTCATGACCTTTGCTCCAGTTCCCAATAAGTTTCTCACTTCCATCTCAGACCTCAGCAGCCTGGACTTCACTGACTATATCACTACCAGCATTTTGGTCACAACGATTTACCCAGTCTCTTAAGAAGTTGCAAATTTTCCCTCATCTTCCTGTCTTCTTCTGAGTCCTCCAAGCTCTTCCAACCTCTGAACATTAGCCAGTTCCAAAGCTACTTCCACATCATTAGGTATCTTAATAGTAATGCCCCACTCCTTGGTACCAATGTTCTGTATTAAGCCATTCTTGCATTGCTATAAATAAATACCCAAGACTGGGTAATTTGTAAGAAAAGAGGCTAATTGGCTTATGGTTCTTCAGGCTATACAGGAAGCCTAGTGCCAACATCTGCTTCTGGGGAGACCTCACGAAGCTTACGATCATAGCAAAAGGCAAAGTGGGAGCAAGAGTGTTGGAGGAGATGCCACACTTTTAAAAAGCCACATCTCATGAGAATTCACTGACTAGCATAAGAACAGCATCAAGTCACGAGGGATCTACCCCACTGACCCAAACATCTCCCAGCAGGCCTCACCTCCAGGATTGGGGATTACATTTGGTATTAGTCTGTTTTCATGCTGCTATAAAGAACTGCCAGAGACTGGGAAAATTATAAAGGAAAGAGGTTTAATTAACTCACACTTCAGCATGGCTAGGGAGGTCTCAGGAAACTTACAATCATGGCAGAAGGCACAGAGGAAGCAGGGCACTTTCTTCACAAGGCAGCAGGAAGGAGAATTGCAGAGCAAAGGGGGAAGAGCCCCTTATAAAACCATCAGATCTTGTGAGAACTCCCTCACTATCACAAGAACAACATGGGGGAAACTGTCTCCATGATTCAGTTGCCTCCACCTGGTCTCTCCCTTGACACTGGGGATTATGGAGATTGAAATTCAAGATGAGATTTGGGTGGGGACACAAAGCCTGACTATATCACATTTCAACAAGACATTTAAGTGAGTACAAATATTTAAACCATATGACATAGTATTGTTTTTTATGTTTTATACTTATTAGAACTAAATCTTGATGATACATATTCTTCTGTAACTTTTCTTACTCAACACATTTTTGAAATCATGCATGTTAATATACATAACACTAGCACATGCATTTTCACTGCTGCATACTACTCTCTTATATGACTGTAACATACTTCATGTATCTATTATTCTACAGATGAACATTTAAGATGTCTCCAGTTTGCTGTTGGGATTTTGTTTTGTAATTCAAAGAACGTTACCATAAACAAATACCTGAGCCTGGGTAATTTATAAGAAAAGAGACTTAATTGGCCTCTTTCCTTTGCATTGCTGGGAAAAGCTCAATGCTGTCATGATGTACTTTTGTTTTTATAAGTTACTCTATTTGACTTGAAACTTTACACAGGGACTTGCAGTCATGGATGGCCTTTCCAAGAGTCAGGAACCTCCTTGAAGGGCCATGTATAATTCAAGGTTGGGTGGCATGACCAGCCTGTCATGCCTGTTCCTGGCCCCCAATCCAAACTTCTCCGTGCTCCCATCCCCCTCAAAGGCACCCTTCACCCCTAGCCACAGAGCCCTGCTCACATCTGGAACAGCCCTCCCCTCCCCAGCTGGGTCACTGTCTTGTGGCTGTGCCTGCCTCTCCTCCTATGTCTGTGTCTCAGTCATCTGCGGTAAAGCCCATATTTACCCAGTGACCATGTTCACATCTCCACCCTGAGGGTGGCTGGAGAACATGTCTCCTACACAGCCAGGTGCTGCTGTGCATGTGCATGTGAAGTCTGGCTGCCTGGGATGCTCCCTCTTTGAAGGCTCTGCAGAGATGACTGGGCTGGGGAAGCAGACACTTGCTGGCCATGAAGCCTCATTGCAAGTTGTTCTTGAACATCTGAGCCCTTTCTGGTGCCCACCAGGCACCATGGCTTCCTCTCCAGAATGTGGTTTTGCCTGGGCACAGACAGAACCAGCTTGGGATGCTCTTGGCCAAGGGTATTGGGGATCCTCTGACCTTTTGCAACTGATCCAAAGATACCCAGAGCCAACTTACCTCAACCTCACCCTTATGGGAGACTCACCTGTGTGCAGGTTGTCTTCACACCCTATCCTCACAGGAAAAGGCAGATTGAGGCTGCTGAGTCAGCCTTGATTGCACAGACAGAGCCTGTGCCAGATTTGGCCCTGTCGAGGGGACCGGTGCCTTATTTTCAACACTCCTTTCTAGTTATACTGTTCGTGTTTCTAAAATAAACAGGACTTGATCATGAGAGAGAGAGAGAGAGAGAGAGTTCTATTTAGGAGAGACAGAGGTCCAACCTCATTGGGTAATGATGGGAAACCTGGATGAGAAGTACACTTTCTTTAAGTGAACATAAGGATTTGCAAGAAGAGTAATTTGGCAGAGTGCTATTTTAAGACATTAATATGAGAGAGAGAGAGAGAAGCTAGTGCTTAATGCTCTAAATAGGGTCTGTGACAAAAGAAACTCACTTCTTGATTCCTTATTTTGTAGGAAACCCTAAACACTTAGGGAAAGGGAATTCACAGAGCACCTTGAGGAAACCTAATGGAAGAAAGAAGCATGCAGGCTTAAAAGAAATGCTCCTGTCACTTCTGCCGCTGCCCACCACCAAGCCCAGGCTGCCCCTCAAAGAGGTCAATGAACTCCAGAAAGGAAATGGCCACATGAGGGGTCCAGACGGATGAGGCCACAGGCCCATGCACAGGAATTACTTTCCTCTGGTGTGATATGGGAGCGAGAGTTACCAGGCATCCCAGCTGCATCCTGCCTGTACTGATGTCCAAAGACCACACGGATGCCCCCCTGGGCAACGGGACTTTGTTAAACCCCATGATTGTAGTCCAATGCTAAGGAAGGGGGAAACCTCCCGGGAACAACCATCATTATGTTTTTTATCTGACCGAATAGAAGCTCAGAGTTAGAAAATGTGAAAAGGTATTTATTTTTGCGCACCCAGTTTGTGTGCTACGCGTCACACATCATTAAGTGGTAAATTCTACTGTTCTGTCTTGTTAGCCCGAAGCTGTAAAGAAGGCTGTTATTGCAAACTACAGACAACGCACTTGGTAGAAAGTAGCAACATCCTGAATTCTGGTCTTGCAAGAACATACCCAAGCAACAGCAGCGACCCACCCACCTCAGGACCCAGTTCTCAGCCTCTGTGTGGCTGGCTTTGAAAGCTGAGAAAAGCCGGTAGGAATGTAGAAATCCAGTGAGAAGAAAGCCATGGAGCTTCTGAGCACTCTGTGAGTAGCCAGGAGCAACATGTTCCCAAATCCTGAAACTTCCACAGTAATAAGTCTGCCAGCGGTGGAGTCATGCCGGGGATGGAGCGTGTGAGCTTGAGACCCCTTGTTCCTACTTTCTACAGAGCCATAATAATCATCCTATTAGGCCTCAGTGCATTTCCCACAGGGGCCCCGGTGGGCTTGTGTGGCAGCGACATTTGACACTACCATGATTATTTTTTGGATGCATATGGAAGATGCTGGTGGTTCTATTTTATTAAAGAAACATGGAAATAAATTCATCTCAGAGAAAAGATCAAACCATGAAGTCACACAGAAAAAGGAATGGAACAGAATGCTCTCTGTGTTGTGCTTGGTGCTGATTCCTGAGGTTAATAGTTAAATTATCTTTTAAAGCCATTTTCTTTCTTCTCCCTATGTTTAACTAATTCTATCCAACCATCTAGTTCAGATTCAGGACTGTTAACCTGGAAAATAGGGGAAAAGCAGAGGTCTCCTTGGTAACTATGTCTGCACACCGGCTGGAGTTGCTGCCTCCGGTGGATCTGAGCAGAGTGCTTCTGAATCACTCTTGTTGCTCAGCTCCCGGCAGCTTTGCCTGGGGGCATCAAGAAAGGTTTAGAAAGATGAGCACCAAACACCCCTGTGTTCAGAGGACCATCTATGCCTGGGTGACACAGCCCCTGCTTCTCCGTCGGGATTTTAAAATTTGCTCCTATCTGTTGCCAATCTGCCTTTCTTTCTACTTTATCTTCAGATCTCTACTTAGATCATTGGAAACTTTTTTTGAAAAAAAATAGCACTTTTAAACTCAGAAATTCCCACCCGGGAATCTAGCCCAAACAAATTAATTCACAAGATAATAAAAGCTGTATGCATGAAGATGTTCACTGCAGAACTGTTTTATACCCATGACAAACAGAGACAGGTTAAATGACAGGAAGATGATTATATGAATTGTGGTATATCCAGGCAATATATTATCACACTCAACAAAAGTATAACTAACATTTCGTGGCAACAGGAAACAACACGTCTTACAATCTTAAGTTTTAAAAGAATACACGATTATAGCAAGTAAAAGATATAGGCCGGGCGTGGTAGCTCATGTCTGTAATCCCAGCACTTTGGGAGGCTGAGGTGGGCAGATCACCTGAGGTCAGGAGTTCGAGACCAGCCTGGCCAACATGGTGAAACCCTGTCTCTACTAAAAATACAAAAATTAGCTGGGCGTGGTGGCGGGCGCTTGTAGTCCCAGCTACTCGGGGGGCTGAAACAGGAGAATCGCTTGAACCCAGGAGGCGGAGGTTGCACTCCAGCCTGGGCAACAAAGAGCAAAACTCTGTCTCAATTTAAAAGAAAAAAGACGTATATATAGTTATAGATATATATAGACATAGATATATAGATATACAGATATAGATATATAGATATGACTGTGTGTGTGTGTGTGTATAAATAATATATATGTGTGTATATATACACACAAAGTGCCAGAAAGGAAGGCACAAAATAACACTAGTAATATTAGGTGAGTAGCTGTAAACATGATTTCCCTTCTGATGTATGATTAATAAAATAAATAGTACCCTGAGCATCTTCAGATATAAACCAAATGTCATAATTGCTTGCTGGTGTGAGTTCCAGAGTCCAAAGGCTGGCTATTCTTATGATTTCTTTTTAACTAAGCCTGTTAGGCATGGGGCCGAGTGAGTCAGAAAAGATTGAAAGTTGAGCGTTTTCAAATTTGAAGAAGGATTTCTTTTCACCAAAGCAGTAAAATTGCTCTCTTTTTTCTACCCTTATTTTGTTTTAGTTTCTCTGAGTTAAATGCTAATTTTTATTGTCTATTTTTTTTAAATGCTGCTTTCCATGCAAACTTTAGACCTTTAGGTCACTATTTTCCAATTAACCCTCTTATCCTCGCTGCATCAAGCTGGTACTTCTCTCTCACTACTGCAGGCTCAGAAAATCATCGCATGTTAGCTGGGCATGATGGCCCGAACCTGCAGTCTCAGCTACTGGGGAGAGTGAGATGTGGGGATCACTTGAACCCAGGATTTCCAGGCTGTAGTGCCTGATGATTGTGCCTCTGAATAACCACTGAACTACAGCCTGGACAACACAGCAATACCCTGTCTCTTAAACGTTAACTAATCAATTAAAATGAAAAGAAAATCATCGCATGTTAGAACTGTAAATGATGGGGCCAGGCATGGTGGCTCACACCTGTAATCCCAGCACTTCGGGAGGCTGAGGCAGATGGATCATCTGAGGTTAGATGTTCGAGACTAGCCTGGGAAACATGGAGAAACCCCATCTCTACTGAAAATACAAAAATTAGCCAGGTGTGGTTGTGGGCACCAGTAATCCCAGCTACTCAGGAGGCTGAGGCAGGAGAATTGCTTCAACCCAGGAGGTGGAGGTTGCAGTGAGCCAAGATCATGCCACGGCACTCCAGCCTGGGTGACACAGTGAGACTCCATCTCCAAAAAGTAAAAAGAAAAAGAACTGTAAAGGATGCTAGAATTCTTCTGTTCAAGGTTTCTCAAATTAGGGTCAGTTGGAAGTAGAAAGGTATGTGGCTTTGTTGTTACGTAGTCCTTCAATTTACTTTGGATTGATAATTTTATAATAGCATAAGGCTATATATAAGCATAAGGCATTTGCAATGGACTGAATGTTTGTGTACCTCCAAAATTCGTGTGTTAAAATCTTAAGCCCCAAGGAGATGGCATTAGGAGGTGGGGCCTTTGGGAGGTGAGTAGGTCATGATGGCAGAGCCCTCATAATGGGATTAATGATCGTGATGGTTGACTTTGGGTGTCAACTTGACTGAATTGAGGAATTCTCAGAAAGCTGATAAAGTATCATTTACTCCGAATGCTGCAGCAGGCACTGAGCTATTCCTCTTCTGCGGAAACGGACACCCAGCTGGTTTTACTTTGGACTAGAGTGTTTCCCAAGGAAACTGGCCTGTGGGTCAATGGACTAAGTGTGGGGAAATCTGCCTTCGATGTGGGCAGGTACCGGCCAACTGACTGGGGGCCTGAATGGAACAAAAAGAAGAACAGCAAAGTTCTCTCCCTCACTTTACCAGGGCTGAGACACCCTTCTTCTCCTGCCCTTGGACGTCGGAACTCCAGATTCTCCAGCCTTTGGACTCTGGAACTCACACCAGCAAGCAATGCCAATGGGGACAGCCACAGGCACCCAACTCCAACCCCTGAGAGTGGCTGCGTGGGCTGAGCCCAGCAAAGCCATGGGGATGGGACTGCCCAGGGCTGTGGGGGATCAACCCTCACCCAGTAAATTCAGATAGCAAAATGTAGCGTCAAAGAAGATTGAATGCCTTAAGATTTAATGACATTTGCCCTGTTAAGTTTTGGACTTCCTTGGGATCTGTTATTCTTTTCCTCTTTCCTATTTCTCCCTTTTGGACTGGAAATGTCTGCCCTGTCCCTGTACCACCAAAGTATTTTGGAAACATTTAACTTGTTTGATTTCACATGCTCACAGTGGGAGGGAGGGAAATTTGTCTTAGAATGACTCCTGCCTGGGGTCTCACTCATACCAGATTCAGATGAGTCTGTGGGCTTTAGACTTTTAAGTTGATACTGGAATGAGTTCAGAGATTTGGAGCTATTGGGATGGAATGAACGTATTTTGCGTGTGAGAAGGACATGAATTTGGGGTGCCAGGGTCGGAGTGGTGGAATGCTTTGGTTTGAATGTGTCCCTTCCAAAATTCAGGTGTTGCCAATATGATAATATTAAGAAGTGGGGCCTGTGGGCTTCATCCTGGGATGCAAGGCTGGTTGAACATACGCAAATCAATAAACGTAATCCAGCATATAAACAGAACCAAAGACAAAAACCACATGATTATCTCAATAGATGCAGAAAAGGCCTTTGACAAAATTCAACAGCCCTTCATGCTAAAAACTTTCAAAAAATTCGGTATTGATGGAACGTATCTCAAAATAGTAAGAGCTATTTATGACAAACCCACAGCCAATATCATACTGAATGGGCAAAAACTGGAAGCATTCCCTTTGAAAACTGGTACAAGACACAGATGCCCTCTCTCACCACTCCTATTCAACATGGTGTTGGAAGTTCTGGCTAGGGCAATCAGGCAAGAGAAAGAAATCAAGGGTATTCAGTTAGGAAAAGAAGTCAAATTGTCCCTCTTTGCAGATGACATGATTGTATATTTAGAAAACCCCATCATCTCAGCCCAAAATCTCCTAAAGCTGATAAGCAACTTCAGCAAAGTCTCAGGATACAAAATCAATGTGCAAAAATCACAAGCATTCTTATACACCAGTATCAGACAAACTGAGAGCCAAATCATGAACGAACTCCCAAGCACAATAGCTTCAAAGAGAATAAAATGCCTAGGAATCCAACTTACAAGGGATGTAAAGGCCCTCTTCAAGGAGAACTACAAACCACTGCTCAGTGAAATAAAAGAGAACACAAACAAATGGAAGAACATACCATGCTCATGGATAGGAAGAATCAATATCGTGAAAATGGCCATACTGCCCAAGGTAATGTATAGATTCAGTGCCATCCCCATTAAGCTACCAATGACTTTCTTCACAGAATTAGAAAAAACTACTTTAAAGTTCATATGGAACCAAAAAAGACCCCGCATTGCCAAGAGAATCCTAAGCCAAAAGAACAAAGCTGGAGGCATCACGCTACCTAACTTCAAACTATACTACAAGGCTACAGTAACCAAAACAGCATGGTACTGGTACCAAAACAGAGATATAGACCAATGGAACAGAACAGAGTCCTCAGAAATAATACCACACATCTACAGCCATCTGATCTTTGACAAACCTGACAAAAACAAGAAATGGGGAAAGGATTCCCTATTTAATAAATGGTGCTGGGAAAATTGGTTAGCCATAAGTAGAAAGCTGAAACTGGATCCTTTCCTTACTCCTTATACAAAAATTAATTCAAGATGGATTAGAGACTTAAATGTTAGACCTAAAACCATAAAAACCCTAGAAGAATACCTAGGCAATACCATTCAGGACATAGGCATGGGCAAGGACTTCACGTCTAAAACACCAAAAGCAATGGCAACAGAAGCCAAAATTGACAAATGGGATCTCATTAAACTAAAAAGCTTCTGCACAGCAAAAGAAACTACCATCAGAGTGAACAGGCAACCTACAGAATGGGAGAAAATTTTTGCAAGCTACTCATCTGACAAAGGGCTAATATCAGAACTCAAACAAATTTACAAGAAAAAAACAAACAACCTCATCGAAAAGTGGGCAAAGGATATGAACAGACACTTCTCAAAAGAAGACATTCATACAGCCAACAGACACATGAAAAAATGCACATCATCACTCGCCATCAGAGAAATGCAAATCAAAACCACAATGAGATACCATCTCACACCAGTTAGAATGGCAATCATTAAAAATCAGGAAACAATAGGTGCTGGAGAGGATGTGGAGAAATAGGAATACTTTTACACTGTTGGTGGGACCATTGTGGAAAATAGTGTGGTGATTCCTCAAGGATCTAGAACTAGAAATACCATTTGACCCAGCCATCCCATTACAAAGGATTATAAATCATGCTGCTATAAAGACACATGCACATGTATGTTTATTGTGGCACTATTCACAATAGCAAAGACTTGGAATCAACCCAAATGTCCACCAGTGACAGACTGGATTAAGAAAATGTGGCACATTTACACCATGGAATACTATGCAGCCATAAAAAAGGATGAGTTCATGTCCTTTGTAGGAACATGGGTGGAGCTGGAAACCATCATTCTCAGCAAACTATCGCAAGAACAGTAAACCAAACACTGCAAGTTCTCACTCATAGGTGGGAATTGAACAATGAGATCACTTGGACACAGGAAGGAGAACATCACACACCGGGGCCTACTGTGGGGAGGAGGGAGGGGGGAGGGATGGCATTGGGAGATATACCTAATGTAAATGACGAGTTAATGGGTGCAGCACACCAATATGGCACATGTATACATACGTAACAAACTTGCATGTTGTGCACATGTACCCTAGAACTTAAAGTATAATAAAAAAGAAAGAAAGAAAGAAAATCCTCTGTGAATATAATAAATTTCTCATGACCAAATCTTGTTTGTTTATGGAACCAGGGTATGAGGAAAATGGAATTCCCTACTCTGAGCCCTCTGCTTATAGCAGTGCCATGCTCCAGAAAAAAGAAAAAAAAAAAAAAAAGAAGTGGGGCCTTTAAGAAGTGATTAGGCTATGAGGGTTCCTTCTTCCTGCATGGAATTAGGCTTGGTAGAGGAAGTTCGTCCCTTTTGCCCTTCAGCCTTCTGCTAGGTGAGGACACAGCATCCTCACCTCTGGAGTATACAGCAATAAGGCACCATCTTGGAAGCAGTGACTGGATGGTCATCAGACAACTGAATCCACTGGCACCTTGATCTTGAACTTCCCAGCCTCCAGAACTGTGGGAAAGTTAATTTCTGTTCTTTATAAATTACCCAGTCTCAGGTATTTCATTTATTTTTTAAAATTTTTAAACTTTAATTTTTTTGTAGGTACATAGTAGGTAGATATATTTCTGGGGAACATGAGATGTTTTGATACAGGTATGCAATGTGTAGTAATCACATCATGAAGAATGGGGTCTCCATTCCCTCAAGCATTTATCCTCTGTGTTACAGACATTCCAATTATACTCTTAGTTATTTTTAAATGCACAATTAAATTATTAGTCTCGGATATTTTGTTGTAGCAGCACAAATGGACTAAGACAATGCATTTGTAAGAGACATGTGAGAGATAATCTCTCTTGGACATGTGAGGACATAGTGAGAAGTTAGTTGGCTGCAACCTGGAAGCAGGCCCTCACTAGAACTCAATCATGCTGCCACCCTGATCGCAGACTTCCAGCCTCTAGAATAGCAAGAAATAAATTTCTGTTGCTCATCAGCCACCTGGTGTATGGTAGTTAGTTTCAGTAGCTTAAACTGACTAAGACAGCATTTATACTTAATTGTATAATTACATATATTTAAGCATCACTACAATAGAAATATTTTTATTCAGTTAACACCCAGGAGGGGCATGAGAATTTTCATTCTTTATAAGAGGCCAGTCGTTAGTAAGTCTCTACCTGCCTTCATGTGATAAGGACTCTGATTCTGAGGCAAGAGAATGACTGGGCCCTGCTCCCTCTGGGGTGGGGGATTAAGACCTGTTCAGTATGTGTCTTAGTCTGTTTCATGCTGCCATAACAGAATACTAGAGACTGAGTAATTTATAAAGAAAAGAAATTTATTTCTCACAGTTCTATAGGCTGGGAAGTCCAATATTAAGGTGCTGGCATCTAGGGAGATCCTTCTTGCTGTGCCATCCCATGGTTGAAGGTGGGAGGGCCTTCTTGCTGTGTCATCCCATGGTTGAAGGCATCACATGGTGAGAGAAAGGTAGAGAGAGGGAGAGAAGGGAAAAGAGCCAGACTTATCCTCTTATCAGGAACCCACTTTTTGGGATAATTAACCCACCCCCCTGCAAATGGCATTAGTTCACCCACGAAGGCAGAGCCCTCATGACCTAATTAACTCTTAAAGGTCCCACCTTTCAACGTCATTGCACTGGGGATTAAGTTTCCAATACATGAACTTCGGGGAACACATTCAAGCCATAGCTACACACTTAATTATTCCATACAGGATTTAGAAGCTCTGGCTGGCATTGGTCTGTCAGACTCTACATCACAGGTCTGAGAGCTCAGTGGTGGTTGTAGCTTCCCCAAATCATCTTTATAGTCATGATCAAATTCATATATCCCACCCAGAACTGTCTCCTGAGCTCCAGATTTACATTTTGAGGCATGTACTCAACATCTATTCTTGGACATCTCAAGCTTAACACACCCAACAAGTGTCTAAGTCCTCCCCTTCCCATTTACAAGGGTACTCTCTGATATGGTTTGGCTGTGTCCCCACCCAAATCCCAACTTGAATTGTATCTCTCAGAATTCCCATGTGTTGTGGGAGGGAATTAGGGGGAAGTAACTGAATCATGGGGGCTGGTCTTTCCCATGGTATTCTCGCGATAGTGAATAAGTCTCACGAGATCTGATGGGTTTATCAAAGGTTTCTGCTTTCACTTCTTCCTCATTTTCTCTTGCCACTGCCATGTAAGGAGTACCTTTCGCCTTCCACCATGATTCTGAGGCCTCCCCAACCATGTAAAACTGTAAGTCAAATTAAACCTCTTTTTCTTCCCAGTCTTGGGTATGTCTTTATCAGCATGAAAATGGACTAATACAGTAAACTGGTACCAGTAGAGTGTGGCGCTGCTGAAAAGATAATCCTAAAATGTGGAAGTGACTTTGGATCTGGGTAATAGGCAGATGGTTGGAACAGTTTGGAGGGCTCGGAAGAAGATAGGAAAATGTGGGAAAGTTTGGAACTCCCAGAGACTTGTAGAAGGGCTTTGTCAAAAAAGCTGATAGTGATATGAACAATAAGGTCCAGGCTGAGGTGGTCTCAGATGGAGATGAGGAACTTGTTGAGAACTGGAGCAAAGGTGACCCTTGTTATGTTTTAGCAAAGAGACTGGCAGCATTTTCCCCTGCCCTAGAGATTTGTGGAACTTTGAACTTGAGAGAGATGATTTAGGGTATCTGGCAGAAGAAACTTCTAAGCAGCAAAGCATTCAAAAGGTGACTTGGGTGCTGTTAAAGGCATTCTGTTTTAAAAGGGAAACAGCATAAAAGTTCAGAAAACTTGCAGCCTGATGATGCAATAGAAAAGAAAAACCTGTTTTCTGAGGAGAAATTCAAGCTGGCTGCAGAAATTTGCATAAGTAGCAAGGAGCCTAATGTTAATCCCCAAGATCATGGAGAAAATGTCCCCAGGGCGTGTCAGAGACCTTCAGGGCAGCCTCTCCCATCACAGGCCTGGAGGCCCAGGAGAAAAAAGTGGTTTCATGGGCTGGCCCCAGGGTCCCTGTGCTGTGTGCAACCTAGGGACTTGGTGCTCTGTGTCCCAGCCTCTCCAGCTGTGGATGAAAGGGGCCAACATAGAGCTCAATCTGTGGCTTCAGAGGGTGGAAGCCCCAAACCTTGGCAGCTTCCATGTGGTGTTGAGCCTGCGGATGCAGAGAAGTCAGGAATTGAGGTTTGGGAACCTCTGTCTAGATTTCAGAAGATATATGGAAAAGCCTGGATGCCCAGGCAAAAGTTTGCTGCAGGGGCGGGGCCCTCATGGAGAACCTTTGCTAGGGCAGTGTGGAAGGGAAATGTGGGGTTGGAACCCCCACACAGAGTCCCTACTGGGGCATGCCTAGTGGAGCTGAATGAAAAGGGACACCATCTTCCAGATCCCAGAATGGTAGATCCACCAACAGCCTGCACCATTTGCCTGGAAAAGCTGCAGACACTCAATGGCAGCCTATGAAAGCAGCCAGGAGAGAGGCTATACCTTACCAATCCACAGGGCGGAGCTGTCCAAGACCATGGGAACCCACCTATTGCATCAGCGTGACCTGGATGTGAGACCTGAAGTCAAAGGAGATCATTTTGGAACTTTAAAATTTGACTGCCCCGCTGGATTTTGAACTTTCATAGGGCCTGTAACCACTTTGTTTTGGCCAATTTCTCCCATTTGGAATGGTTGTATTTACCAATTAACCGTGCCCACACTGTATCTAGGAAGTAACTAGCTTGCTTTTGATTTTAAAGGCTCATAGGTGGAAGAGACTTGACCTGTCTCAGATGAGATTTTGGACTGTGGACTTCTGGGTTAATGCTGAAATAAGTTAAGACTTTGGGTGACTAATGGAAAGGCATGATTGGTTTTGAAATGTGAGGACATGAGATGTGGAGAGGCCAGGGGTAGAATGATATGGTTTGGCTGTGTCTCCACCCAGATCCTCAACTTGAATTGTATCTTCCAGAATTGAGGGGCCCAGGGGGAGGTAATTAAATCATGGGGGCTGGTCTTTCCCATGCTATTCTCCTGATGGTAAATAAGTCTCACAAATCTGATGGGTTTATCAGGGGTTTCTGCTTTTGCTTCTTCCTAATTTTCTCTTGCTGCTGCCATGTAAGAAGCACCTTTCACCTACTGCCATGATTCTGAGGCCTCCCTAGCCATGTGGAACTGTAAGTCCAATTAAACCTCTTTTTCTTCCCAGTCTTGGATATGTCTTTATCAGCAGCATGAAAACAAACTAATACACCCTCCTTGGCCAAACCTGAGTCAGGCCCTGCTCAGCTCTCTTCTAGATTAGGCCTCATCCTCAGCATGCCAAGCCCAGATTGGTGAGAATCTCTCCACTCTTGATACCTAACCAAGTTCCTTTTGGTAATTTTCTGCCCAGTGATCCCTCACCCTGTTGGCCATAAATCCATGGCTGCCCCTGTTGCATTAGGATTTGAGTTCAGTCTCCTTCCCTATTGCAATAGTCTGGAAAAAAGTCTTCTTGGCCTGTTAAACTCTGTCTGGTGTAATTTTTCTTTCACGTCACCTCCACACCCACCCCCAAAACTCATGCACCTCCACCTTTTTCTGCCAGACACCCAGAGGCATGGGCCCTAAAACACAGGTGTCATACTTGATGCCACCCCTCCCTTATTCTTTGCATCCAATCAACCCATCTCAACTCTGTCCACTTCTCCCTCCCTAGTCCCAATGACTCTGACCTCCAGCCCCCATGACTACAGCCTCCTCCAGCTGGTCTCCCACGTCCACTTTTCCCCCCTTGAATCCATTCACACAAAGCAGCAAGACTGAACTGCTTAGGTGACAAATCAAACAATGGCTCGCTCTTTCTCAAGCCTTCCAAGGGCTTCCCATTTCTCTGAGATTAAAATCCAGACTCCTCACCTGACTGCAAGGCCCTTCTCCCCAGCCTCATTGCATTGCCTCTCCCTGGTCCCTCTGCTCCAGGGGCCACACTGATGGGTCTTCTGTTTCATAATCACCCATCTCTGCCTCATCTCGGCTCTTTGTTCTGGGTCTGCCCTTGGCCAGAATGATGTCTTCGCCTCAGGTGGCTCCTTCTCATCCTCTGGGTCTCAGCTTCAATGTCAACCTTCTGAGACACTCTCCTGACCAATACCCCTAAAATGCAACCCCTGTCACTCCGGTTCAGGCCTATGCTCATTTTCTTCACAGCCCCCACTACAATTGCACATAGTTATTTGCCTGCTTATCTGTCTTCATGTTTCCCTCCCACTGGCATGTAAGCAACATGACGGCAGGGCTGTGACATCCTTGTTGACAGTGACGCCACCTTCACTTGCCTAGGACTGCACCCAACATGTGGTAAACTCTCAGTCAAAACACACTGAATGACCTGAGTTAACCTTGAGTCAACATTGACCTTTCCTGTAAGCTCTTCAGTCACAGAGCAGTCCCCTGTGGACCAGGGGGTGGGTTTCCTGATGGGGCCCACCGTACTGCCTACTCCAGACAAGCTCCTGCCCTCTACCTTGGCACAGCCAAATGTAGGCTGGCTTGAGGCAGGGAAACACATATTGTCTGTGTTAGCCTCAAAGTAGCATTAAGTGTTTTGTATTTTGTTTTTTGTTTGTTTGCTGTTTGTTTTTTTGACAGTGTTGCTCTGTCACCCAGGCTGGAGTCCAATGGCACAATCTCGGCTCACTGCAATGTCCGCCTCCCTGGTTCAAGCAATTCTCCTGCCTCAGCCTCGCGAGTAGCTGGGATGACAGGCGCCCACCACCACATTTGGCTAATTTTTTTGTATTTGTGGTAGAGACAGGGTTTCATTGTGTTAGCCAGGATGATCTCTATCTCCTGACCTTGTGATCCGCCCACCTCGGCCTCCCAAAGTGCTGGGATTACAGGCGTGAGCCATCACACCCAGCCAGTAGCATCACGTGTTCTTACATTTTATGTCATAAAGTGGCGGGGGTCCCATGACATGACATTGGACATTGTGTGGGCCATGGGTAGATAAGCTTGCACCAGAGCCCATGGCAACCATGAGTTCTGAGAAGCTGAAATGCACATTTGGGAAATTTAATACTTCTTCAATACAACAACAGAATTTCTCTATTTCCATCAAATAAGGTCACTAGGAATGAAATTAAGCATAAAAAAGGAGTTAGGGTTTTATTTGTTTATTTGGTTTTTTTTTTTTTTTTTTCATTTCAGCTTGTAATTAAGCCATCAGGTAATGGCATTTTACTGAAAGTGGCTGCTGTATGTCCCTCTGGTGCCTGGGGTTTCCTGCTCAGGCTTCCCTTGCAGACCCACAGGAGGCGGGAGGAGGCTGCTCAAGAAATTCTCATTGCATCAAAGCACAGCCTCACCCTCTTTAGGCTGAGCAATTTCAAAGCGTGGACATATCAAAGGGAATGAGGTCTGAGTGAAATCCTGGAATAGAAGAAGGGGGACACAAGCTCTAGTAGACACCCAGTGACTTGTGTAGGAAATGGGAGATGAGGTACGGGAGCATAAAGGCACTCTCTTCTGATGGCTTCCATTTCCCAGGAAAGTTGGGAATGGGAACCAGCTCCCCTCGAGTGAGAGCAGGAGGAAGGAATATTGGAGGCTCCAGGACAGAAGAGTATGAGCTGATATCCAGGAAAAGGAGGCACCTGCTGATTAAAAAACTGCAGTGGAATTGGCTGGAAATAATTAGGGGCCACTGAGGTTCAGTCAGCAATGCAGAGTGCCACCCATTGGCATTGGCTGGGCTTTTTCTCCAGGCTGTTTGGGTTCACAGATGTAGGTGGGCACAGAGATGCAGACACCAGGGGAGGGATTTTTCCAGGCAAGCATGAGAGCAACAAGCAGAGCAACTGAGTTGTAAGTATTTACCAGGGACTGGTTAAAATGATGGAATGTAGCTTTACAGTTTCAGGTTTTATGTTTAAGTCTTTAATCCATTTTGAGAAAACACAGAGAAAAAGCTTATTGGTATTAGCCTTGACAATGATTTTTAGACATGATCCCAAAAGCACAGGCAACAAAAGTAAACAGGTGGGACTGCACCAAACTAAAAAGCTTCTGCACAGCAAAAGAAACAAAGAGTGGAGAGACAGCCTGTCGAATGGAATGAGATATGTGCAAACCATATATCCTATATGAGGTTAATGTCCAAAATATATAGGAAACTCAAACAACTCAACAGCAAGAAAGCAAATAGCTTCATCAAAAATGGACAAGTAACCTAAGTGGACATTTCTCAAATGAAACATACAAATGACCAACAGGTTTGTGAAAAAATGCTCAACATCACTAATCATTGGGGAACTACAAATTAAAATGAGCTATCACCTAACACCTTGAGAAAGGCTATTATTATCCAAAAGACCAAAGGCAGGTGTTGGTGAGGATGTGGAGAAAGAGGGACCCTTATACTGTGGTGGCAATGTGAGTTAGACCAGTCATTATGGAAAACAATTTAGAGATTCCTCAAAAAATTAAAAATAGAGCTACCACGTGATCCAGCAATCCCACTACTGGGGATATATCCAGAGGAAGGAAATCAGTATCTAGAAGAAATATCTGCACGTCCACGTTTGTTGCATTACTATTCACAGTAGCCAAGACATGACATCAACCTCTAAGTGTCCACTGATGGATGAATAAGGAAAATGTGGTATATGCACACATGTGATATATATACTCCACATCCTCACTAACACAACAGAATACTACTCAGCCTTAAAAAACACATTTCCAACAACATGAATGAACCTGGAGGACATTATGCTAAGTGAAATAAGCTAGACTCAGAAAGACAAATACTGCATGATCTCACTTATATGTGGAGTGTAAAAAAGTTGAACTTTATAGAGGCAGAGAGTAGGATAGTGGTTACCAGTGCCCTGGGGTGAGAAGAATGGGGAAATGCTGGTCAAAGGGTGTGAAGCTTCAGTTAGACAGGAGTGAGCTCTAGAGACCTATTGTACATCATGGTGGGTATAGTTAATAACAATGTATTGTGTTCTTAAAAATTGCTAAGAGATGCCAGGTGCAGTGGCTCACGCCTGTAATCTCAGCACTTTGGGAGGCCGAGGCAGGTGGATCATGAGGTCAGGAGATTGAGACCATCCTGGCGAACACGGTGAAACCCCGTCTCTACTAAAAACACAAAAAAATTAGCCGGGCGTGGTGGCGGACGCCTGTAGTCCCAGCTACTCAGGAGGCTGAGGCAGGAGAATCACTTGAACCCGGGAGGCGGAGCTTGCAGTGAGCCGAGATCGCGCCACTACACTCCAGCCTGGGCGACAGAGTGAGACAACGTCTCAAAAAAAAAAAAAAAAAATTGCTAAGAGAGTGGATCTTAAATGTTCCTCCCACAAAACATGACAGATATGTGAGATGGTGGATGTGTTAATTGGCTTGATTGCGGTAATTATTTCACAATGTATATGTATATCAAAACATCATGTTGCGTGTCATAAATGTAAACTTTTTGTCAATTACACTTCAATAAAGCTGGGAAAAAAGAGAGTTCATTCAAATGAATGCCACATTAAATACACCCCACTATGTAATTTTTTAATGATGGAATATGGGGTCTTTTCATTATAAGTTCTTTTGTGGCATTTGATTGGTTGCCATGTCCATGATTACTAATTTTTTTTTTTTTTTTTTTTTTGACACAAAGTCTTCCTCTGTCACCCAGGCTGGAGTGCAATGGCATGATCTTGGTTTACTGCAACTTGAGTAGCCAGGATTGCAGGCACCTGCCACCACGTCCAGCTAATTTTTGTAGTTCTAGTAGAGATGGGGTTTCTCTGTGTTGGCCAGGCTGGTCTCAAACACCTGACCTCAAGTGATCTGCCTACCTCAGCCTCCCAAAGTGCTGGGATTACAGGCGTGAGCCACTGCACCTGACAGTGATAATATTTTTTAAGTAGGAATATTTTTAAGTAGGAAAAAAATGTAAAGCAGATGCTGGTCAGATTAAGAATGAGCCGGTCCCAAGAGATAGTCCGTGGAAGCACGCAAGAGTTCATCCTGCACCTTTGACTCCTGGGGCAAAGGAGTCACCGGGACACAGGGTGTGAGGAGCACCCCTAGAATCGCCAGCACCTCCAAATGGGTTTTCTGGTCAGAGTTTGGCTCTCCAGGGCACAGCTTCCACTCCTCCTAAGATACAGTCCACTCCACTCTTAGGTAAAATGTGAGTTAATATACCAAAGACAGGCAGGGGGAGAGACTGTCCATCTGTGATGGGTTGGGTTGTGTCCCCCAAAATTCACTGCTGAAGTCCTGATCTTCTGAAGTCTTTACAGGGGTGGTTAAGTTAAAATGAGGCCATGAGGATCTGTCCTAATCTAAAATCGTTTGTGTGCATATGTATATTCATTGCAGCACTATTCACAATAGCAAAGACATGGAATCAACCTAAATGCTCATTAATGGTAGACTGGATAAAGAAAATGTGGTGCATGTACACCATGGAATACTATGCAGCCATAAGAAGAACAAGATCATGTCCTTTGCAGGAACACGGATGGAGCTGGAGGCCATTATTCTAAGCAAACTAACACAGGAACAGAAAACCAAATATCACATGTTCTCACTTGTAAGTGGGAGCTAAATGATGAGAACACATGGATACATAGAGGGGAATAATGCACACTGGGGCCTATCAGAGAGTGGAGGGTAGGAGGAGGGAGAGAATCAGGAAACATAACGAATGGGCACTAGGCTTAATATACCTGGGTGATGAAATAATCTGTACGACAAACCCCCATGATACCAGTTTACCTATGTGGCAAACCTGCATTTGTACCCAGGAACTTAAAATAAACATTTTAAAAAGAGGCAATTAGGATACAGACATGTAGACAGGGAAGTCTGCAAGCCAAGGAGAGAGGCTGCAGGAGAATACAAACCTGACACTTTGATCCTGGACTTCCAGGCTCCGGGACTACGCAGCAATAACCTTCTGCTGTTCATTCCCCCAGTGTGTGTAGCTTCCTCACAGGAACCCCAGCAAATGCATACATCATCCAGACTAGGTAGGCCATTTTTCTAAAATATTACTAAACTATGTCAAATATTTAAACACTGTTTTGTAAAATACAAGCTGAAGTGTTTGAACAACGTTTCCTCATTTGCACATTTATGCGCCAGTGAATTGCTGGTTGACATATTCATAGGTTTCAGCATATGGCTTCTGGTGCATTTCATATATGTTTGGTTTCATCACACTGAATTCTGTTGTCACTTACGTTAAGTCCCCAAAAGACCTTTTCATGAAATGTTACGGAGAGACCGTGAAATAATGAAATCAGATAAATAAACAATTGAATCTGGTGAATCCAACCAAAATTAAAAGTCGTCATATTAGGGTCGCGTTTGTACTGTTTTGAGTGATAGCAACATATTATGGAATGAGACACAAGATGCATTCCTAATTATATGTGTCTGTGCACGTGTGTGTGTGTGCGTGTTGATGTATCAACTCTGGACCAAAAAAATGTTTTCTTAAATAACTATTTGAAGGCAAATAGTTCTTCAGTTAAATAGTTCTTCAAATAGTTAAGAAACTATTTAAAGTTTCTTAAAGAACTATTGGAAAGTGGATAAGAACAGGCAGAAACGGGAAGAGTGTCCATCTGTAAGGGATGAGGATTTGCCTGGCTTTCCATTGGGGCTGATGTAGAAAGTAGAGCCTCTCTCACTGCCTTGAGGGCTCAGCGGAAGAGAAGGCATTCCTAAAAGGCTGGAAAACGAGGAGGGAAAGGAGCAGGTCAAAAGGAGCAAGTGAGCACTTCCGGGGATGTTGTCTGCAGGCACTCAGAACGGTCCGGCGTTTGACATACTGCCGTAGGCTTTCCTAAAATACAGCCTTTAACAAAACTAGGCTGCCCTGAACCCCTGGTAATGGAATTGTTTACCTTTATACCAGGAAGGTTGGGAAAGCGCCAACATCTGCATGTGGCATGTGCCCAGGCAGACTTCGAGGGGTTCGTGTGGTAAGACTTAAAGTTCTTATGAGATTGTCCAAAACGAAGAAACATGTCAGCAGGGCCTGTGGTGGCTCCATGTGTGCTAGATGTGTTCGTGACAGGACCAAGCGTGCCTTCCTTATCGAGGAGCAGAACATTCTTGTGAAAGTGTTGAAGGCACAAGCACAGAGTCAGAAAGCTAAATAAAAAATGAAACTTTTTTGAGTAATAAAAATGAAAAGGCTTAAAAAAAGAAAGGAGCAAGGGGGGAGTGCTAAAACCTGTGTATAAATTCCCCCAGGTCTTCAACTGACCTCTCAGCTGCGCCTGAGTGGGAGAGAGTCCAGGGAAACTTTCAGAAGGAGCCAGCTGGAGTGCTGATGAGACAAGGGAGGAACCAGAAAATAAGATGTAGTAAATCTCAAAAGGTTGACATTTTGGGGAGCATGTTCTCTGACTACAGTGAAATTAAACTAGAAATCGACATCTTGAAAATCTCCAAAAAGCTACAGTGGGCATTACTGGGCAATTGATGAGCTTTGATTATGGGCTGAGGATTCAGGTAATAATATTGTATCGGTGTTAAGTCTCCGGATTTTGGTAATTACACTGTGGTCATGTCCAAGATGGTCTTTGTTTTTGGGAAATACACACTGGAGCATTTAGAGGTAAAATGGCACAGTCTGTGGGGGGAGGGAGAGGGAGAGAGAAGGGAGGAGGAGGAAGAAAGAGGAGTGAAAAAGCAAACAGCATAAAATGTTAAACAATTGTTGAACCTGGGTAAACAGTATATGGGAGCTCTTTGTACTATATTTGCAACTTCTGTGAAATTTTAAAATTATATCAAAATTTACCCTTAAAAAAAAAAATAATATCTAACTGGCATCCTATTTTGCTTCTATTTACTTCTGGAATTGTCTGTATAGGAGATTAGAGGTAAGAGCTTCCAAAGTGCTCCACCCTCACACCCAGCTGGGAGGGGCCGTGAATGGTACCGTGGGGATGGTGGCCAAACGGCAGACAGGGGCTTTGTCACCTAGCGCAGAGGGCAGACCAGGTCCCCACAGCGCCAGCCCGCTCCTGAGCACCATCTCACCATTATTGGGTTTCTAAGTGGACAGCAGCAAGGTCCTTGTGCTAAACTGCAAAACACATCACAGAGCCCAGAGGCAAGGATTAGTGTCCACTAGACAAACGACCAACTGCGATTATCATCTTGTTGAACGTTTAGAAACATCGAGATAGGAAAGGTGAGAGAGTAATTGTCTCTGAATAATGAGTTTTTCTGCGGTGGCAGTGGTGGGGGGCGTTCACGGAGGCTGAAGAGGGGAGAGGAAGTTGCCAACCATGAAGAACGCTGTAGAGAGCGATGTTGACTTCGCGATCGGCCCGTCTTAGCATTTCCTGCACATCCCCCACGCACCACACTCCTCAGACAGGTTCTCTTCTGTCTTTGAAGCAGGCATTAGCTCTGCACATGCTGGTGGTCCTGAAGCGCCTCTCTCTCTGCCACCTTCCTGTGTTTGGGAGAATCCCACCTCCTGGGTCTCAGTGGGAGGCAGGGACTGACTCCCGCAGCAGAAGACAAAATGCCAGGGACTTGCTTCCTCAGCCTTCCTTGCAGTGTAAGGTGGGATGTGAGGCAGCCAATCAGATGCGTTTGCCCAGAGTCCCAGGGATCCCCAAGGCCCTCTCTGGGGCAGGTAGCACAGCTGCAGGCCATGGAGACCCTGGGTCAGCAGTGCAGGTGCAGCACCCAGCAACTAGGACCCTCAGCGGCTGCAGAAGCAGCGTCCCTGAGGAGCGGTCACGGGCATGGTTCCCACACAGCTAGCCGCTCTGCGACTTGCCAGACATCATGTGTACAATCCAGTGACATAAATACTTTCTCAGTGTTGTGCAGTCATCACTGCTATCTAGTTCAGGACTTCATCACCCAAATGGAAACCCCGTATCCACGAAGCAGCCGCTTTCAATCCTCCCTTCCCCACTCGGTCCCTTGCAACCACTAGTGCATTCTGTCTCCATGGATTTGCTTTTTCTGGATGTTTGACATGAATGGAATTATGTGGTCTGACTTCTTTCCTTGAGTGTTTTCAAGCCCCATGCATGTTGTAGCCTGTGTCAGAGCTTCAGTCCTTTCTGCAGTCAAACAATATCCCATTGCATGGATATATTACATTTTGTTTACCCATTCATTTGTTGATGGACAGTGGGTTGTGCCCAGCTTTTGGTGATTGTGAATAGAGTATGAATATTCATGTACTAGTTTTTGTTTGGAGACCTATTTTCCATTCTTTCGGGTATAGACCTAGGAATGGAATTGCTGGGTCATGTAGTGATTCTATGTTTAACTTGCGGAGGAACTGCCAAGCTATTTTCCCCAGTATCCTTTTAATACATTATTTTCTCCTTAATACAATCAGAGTTTATTTCTGTTGTTTGCAACTAGGAACCCTGACTGATACCTTATTCCCACTTTACTAATGGGAAACCTGAGGCTCAGGGAAAGACTGAGTGGTTTGTCCAAGGCTCCTGACTGGATCCAGGCTACAAATCCCTTAACAGTTTGCTGCTGAGACTCTAGGACAGTGAGATTCCCTTTGCATCTTACCTCCTGCATAAATAATATGGTGCGGTGGTTCCCAACGGGGGTCCCTGGAGGCCAAGGGTGCCATGAATTATTGACCAGGGTCTGGGAGCTATTTTGAATATTTCACTAAGTGTAATGGAAAACCTCCACTTTCGCACGATGAAGCTGTTCAAGCTACCTAAAATGTCAAGTTTCTTTGCTTTTGGCAGAAATTAAATCAACCCATGGTGGTAATAAGAGTTACTGCCTGCTGATCAGACTCTGGCTCTCTAGCTGGCAGTTATGTATATCTTTGATTAATTTTAAAAATTGGAAAATGAATAAATTATTACTTAATAAATGAAGTTGTTTGGTGAATGAAAATCTTTTAAAACACGGGGTCCACGGGGAGAGAAATCAGACATGAGTGTCTTGGTGACAAGAAAGTCATCAAAGCGTTGAGAACACGTCCTTGGCTGTCTCCTGGGGCTCTGGGTCTGAGAGTCTTGATTCTGCCAACGACAGCTCAGACCTTGTGCAAGTGACCGTGGGTGTCCCCTTCTCTGCCACAGAGGGGCTGACTTACTGCTGCCAAGCTTCCTTCCAGCTGTGGTGTCCTGTGATTCTAACCCACCTATGAAGGGAGGCAGCGATGAAGAGGGGGGATAATTCATTTTTTCTAGGTGGCTGTGGGGCGGATTCCCAGGGAAGCCAGAAGCTGAGGTGCCTGCAGGTCACAGCAGTGACCAGAGATGGGAGGTCCTGCACACACCCCAGTCTCTCTCTCCAGACCCCTTCTCCTGCTATATCCTCTGGCTTACAGATGGTCACTTTCCTTCACCCCTCACCTCTTCCCTCACCCACGTCCCACCAGGCCATTGCCAGGCCCTTTCTGTCTCCGGAGGTCTGTCCTCTGGATCAACACCTCTCTGTCCCCAGGCTGTCTCCCACAGGGTCCCCAGCCGGGCTCTGAACCTCAGGCTGGGCCTCGGAGCATTCACCGCCTACTTCCCTGTCCAGCATCACAGAACCCTGATATCTTTGTTTTGTCTTTGCTAACAGTGGTGTGGTCACATCACAACTTGCTTGGTATAAGGTAAGCAAGTAAGGTAAGTCATGAGGCAGCCGTGACACCTGCCCTCCCAGCACACCTCTCACCATCCTTCCTAAAGCCTGCACCAGCCACAGGGAGCCACCTGCGGCCTCCCGGATGGCCACGCTGTTCCCGGCCTCCAAGCCTTTGGGTCATCCCTAATTGCTTTCTTGACATTTAGCTTGAAAGAGTGACAAAGTGACATTTTAACTCCTGGCGATACATACTGGTCCTGATGACAAATACAGTCAGCCCCAGTGGGCTTCTGCGTGATTTTGAACCCGCCCCTCCACCTCTCTGGGCGCTGAATACACTCATCACCTGAAAGAACATTTACCGCCTACTTAACCATGGGCTATGGACATAAATAAATTAACGTTTGTAAAGAGCCTCAGAACGTTCAAAGGAACGGTACCCAGCAGTGAGTAAACAGCTCCGTGAAGTGCCAGCTCTGGAGGGCAGGCTTGCATGTTGTGAATGCCAATGTCGTGACTGATGAACCCACAAACAGGCATTCATCAGTCAAAGACAATGGTCTGTGAACTCTTGCAGTTCACACCCTGCGTGGGCATCAGACCTGAGATTTACTGCTTGATGGGTTTATTTAATATCTACCCAGATCCCACAGCGGGAGGGCTCAGTCTGGAAGAGTGCCCCTCAGCCCTCAGACACCAGTTGCGGGGCCAGGCCTCCAGCGCTTCCCACCCATTGGCTTTAAGTTGGGGTTCCTACAACTCCCACTTTGTGTTTGATTAACTTGCTGGAGCGACTCACAGAACTCAGGGAAACACGTTTACCAGTTTATTTTAAAGAATGTCGCAAAGGATACAGATAAAGAGATGCACAGGATGAGGTAGGGGGAAGGTGCCTGGAGCTTCAGTGCCCTCCCTGGGTGCGCCACCCTCCAGGAGCCTCCATGGGTTCAGGTATCCGGAAGCTCCCGGACCCCGTCCTCGTGGGTTTTTATGGAGGCTCCGATGCACGGGCATGCTTGACAACCACGCGGAAATGTGACTGGACAGAAAGCGTGTGACTTAAGCCCAGCAAGGCCGACCCGCTCAGACTTTTCTTGGCCTCTCTAAGCAGCATTCCTTCCTCTAGGGTATGGGGCAGGACCTTCTGTGGAATGAGGGTTTTTTGATCCACAAACAGATTAGCATTCCACCATGGGCAAGTGAGAGAAAACAGGAGAAGGTCAGAGAGAGATTCTGTTTCCTGAGTCCTAAAGCACCCCAGCATTCTAACAAGGAATGTGGGCATTGGGAGCCGGGAACCTGCACCAAAACCAGTACACATATCCCAACACCACAGGCCTTCTGCAATGCGACGTTTTTCCAGACACTTCCCAGACCTCACAACCCCTTCCGTCCTCCTTTCACTGTCGACTTCTCGGGCCTGATGCTAGCAGCTTTTGCACACACTGTGCCATTTAACTCTTACATCAGCCCAGTGTCCCAGCCTGCAGGTGTGGCTCAGGGAGCTTAGTGGGGGCTCAAGGACACTGTATTTGAACTTGAACTGCCCGACTCCAAAGTCCAAACTCTTCACTACTTTGCTAGACTTCCTGTTTTCATCCTGAAATGTGCTTGAGGCAACCCTATGGAACAGTGTTTCTCAGGTCTGTTGCCCACATACAGCATGAACTACCAGAGCTCACAGGCCCTCTTCTGGCCTGGAGTGAGTCCCCAGCAAATCCCAGTTAGAGCCTGCTGGGGATGCAGGCATGGAAAAGGCCAGGCAGCGGGGTGCTCTGTCCCAGGCTGGAACAGCACAGCCAAACCACGTCAGAGCCAGTCAGCCCCAAGGTGTGAGGCAGGGAGGCTGGGCTTGTTTAACTTTCTCTCTCCCAGGGTTCTGTGGTGCCTGTCTGTAGGGGACAGAGAAGCTCTGTGAGCTCGTTGTCCCTGTGCTATTAAAAGGCCCTGCAGACGGTGCCACCTGGGCGTGGGGGTGATTAAGGCACAGCGACAGCAGGTTGGCCTGCTGCCCTGGCCAGGGAGCGGTGCTTTGCCAGGCATTGTTTCCCTCATCAAACGGGGGAAACAGGTGGCTGGGCCCAAAGTGCTTCCCTCCGACGCGGGTGCGGCTTCACTCCCATCTTCTAGGTCTGAATTAATCCCAGAGCAGCCTTCTCCAGGGGGGTTGGGCAGGAGACAGGTGCATAGGGGAGGGAGCCGGGGAGGAAAGGAGTGAGAGGAACGATAGGAGGAAGGAAGGGAGAGAGGGAAGGAGAAAGTTCCCTTGCACTGCCCAGTGCCAGTGCTTTGCAGGGTGGGGAAATGGGAGAGGAAGGCATTGAAGATGTTACTCGTATCCAGGATTCCCTTGGGATCATCAGGATTTCCTTTGCCTGGGTCCCCATGACCTGTGACTGGCTAAAGGGGCACCGTGAAATCCCCTCACATGTAGCTGCCTCATCAGAGCAGGGAATGTGGACCTGCTGGGCACAGCAGCCAACGGTGGCCACTTCCTTGCTCCTCCTCCTCCCCACTGAGTAGCAAATTCTTAGGGAATCCAGAAGACATTCTTATCTGCGAGGGTCGAGTGCCTGGGAGCATTTGAGATCTGCTCTTCCTCTCGTCGCACCTGTCACTGCCCTTCTGTCTCTTGTGCCCTCCAGTGCCGAGGTCATGGGCTGGCAGAGCATGTGGTCTGGACCCTCTGCGCATGGACAGGCCCTCCTCAGCTGACTTGGCCTGAACTGGGAGCTGGCAGTCTGGGCCACCCCTCTGAGTCTCGGCCATGGATTAGGGGCCAGCTCACAGGCTCTCAGCTCAGCTGCCTCTCCAGTGGCTGCCAGAACACGCGGGGGCATCTGGGTCACATGAAGGCTGAGCATCTCCTGGGGACACTAAACGTGAAGGCCCCCTTCAGCCTAAAGACACCATGAGCCCCCAGTTTACTAGCTGTGGCCACTGTCACAGGCAGGCACGGGGGGAGTCATCTGGAGAGGGGCACGGTCCGCCTGTCTCGGGCACTATATTAGATTCCTACAGCTGCCATAACAAAGCACCTCGAGCTACGCGGCTTCAAACCATAGCAATGTCTGGTCTCACAGTTCTGGAGGCCCTAAGTCTGAGATCAAGGTGTCAGCAGGACCACGTTTCCCTCTGAAACCTGTAGGAGAGGAGCCTTCCTTATTTCTTCCAGCTTCTGACAGCTTGCTGGCAATCTTTATGTTCCTTGGCTTATAGATGCTCCACTCCGATCTCTGCCTCCATTGTCACATGGCGTTCTCCATGTGTCTGTCTTCATGTGATCGTCTTCTAATGAGGACACCAGTCACATTGGATCAGGGCCCAGCCTACTCCAGTATGACCTCACCTTCGCTAATGACATCTGCAAAGACCCTACCTCCAAACAGAGTCACACTCTGAGGTGCTGAGGGTCAGGACTTCAACCTTTGTCTTTGGGAAGACACACAATTCAACCCATATCCGGAGCTCTCGAGGATCTGAGGGTGAAATTTCCTTCCTCCTTCCTTGTGTAGTCTACTGGTTAAGCCTCAATGGTGAGCAGCTCAGCCTTGCATGCTCTGAAAAGAACACAGTGCTCCAGCTCCCCTGAGCGCATGGGTTGCCTGGGGCCTTGTTAAAGGCAGATTCAGACCCAGCTGGTCTGGGGAGGGGCCCAAGACTCTGCATTTCTAACAAGCGCCCAAGTGATGCTCAGGCTGCTGGTCAGTGAACCACACTTAAATAGCAAGGAGCTAGCCCATGAAACCTTCCCAAGGAGTCAGGCTCCTCCTGCCCCAGAGGAGAGTGGAGGACTGCAAGGGTCAAGTGCTAGAAGGAAGGAAGCAAGCAGAATACTCCAGTTTAACAAGCAACAGAAAACGGTATCCCTATTACAAGTGCATAGTCAAATCTGCTCCAAGGCCCCAGGCTGGGAGCTGCCATCTGAATTATCTATAGCCAAATCCCTAGCAAAGACACAGGCTGAGTTGCCAGGGAGACCTCAGGGGAGGCCCACCACTTCCGCCTGCTTCCACCTTTGTCCCAATTCAATCAACTCCCACGCTTTTATTTCTCTTGGGAAATACTTTAGAAATGGGATTTTTCTGGGTCATATGGTAAATGTATGCTTAACTTTTTTTTTTTTTTTTTTTTTTTTTGAGATGGAGTCTCGCTCTGTTGCCCAGGCTGGAGTGCAGTGGCCGGATCTCAGCTCACTGCAAGCTCCGCCTCCCGGGTTCATGCCATTCTCCTGCCTCAGCCTCCCGAGTAGCTGGGACTACAGGCGCCCGCCACCTCGCCCGGCTAGTTTTTTTGTAGTTTTAGTAGAGACGGGGTTTCACCGTGTTAGCCAGAATGGTCTCGATCTTCTGACCTCGTGATCCGCCCGTCTCGGCCTCCCAAAGTGCTGGGATTACAGGCTTGAGCCACCGCGCCCGGCGTATGCTTAACTTTTTAAAACAACTTTTTATTACGCATAATTCCCCTACCATAAAATTCTCCCTTTTCTAAAATGTGTGATTCAGTGGCATTTAGTAGATTCACAGAGTTGGTCAACCATCACCATGGTCTAATTCCGGGATACTTATGGATTAAAGACTTAAATGTTCGACCTAAAACCATAAAAACCCTAGAAGAAAACCTAGGCAATACCATTCAGGACATAGGCATGGGCAAAGACTTCATGACTAAAACACCAAAAGCAACGGCAACAAAAGCCAAGACAAATGGGATCTACTTAAACTAAGGAGCTTCTGCACAGCAAAAGAAACTACCATCAGAATGAACAGGCAACCTACAGAATGGGAGAAAATTTTTGCAATCTATCCATCTGACAAAGGGCTAATATCCAGAACCTACAAAGAACTTAAATTTACAAGAAAAAAATCAAACAACTCCATCAAAAAGTGGGCAAAGGATATGAACAGACACTTCTCAAAAGGAGACATTTATGCAGCCAACAGACACGTGAAAAAAGGCTCATCATCACTGGTCATCAGAGAAATGCAAATCAAAATCACAATGAGATACCATCTCACACCAGTTAGAATGGCGATCATTAAAAAGTCAGGAAACAACATGTGCTGGAGAGGATGTGGAGAAATAGAAATGCTTTTACACTGTTGGTGGGACTGTAAACTAGTTCAACCATTGTGGTAGACAGTATGGCGATTCCTCAAGGATCTAGAACTAGATGTACCATATGACCCAGCCATCCCATGACTGGGTATATACCCAAAGGATTATAAATCATGCTGCTATAAAGACACATGCACACATATGTTATTGTGGCACTATTCACAATAGCAAAGACTTGGAACCAACCCAAATGTCCATCAACGATAGACTGGATTAAGAAAATGTGGCACATATACACCATGGAATACTATGCAGCCATAAAAAAGGATGAGTTCATGTCCTTTGAGGCAACATGGATGAAGCTGGAAACCATCATTCTGAGCAAACTATCACAAGGACAGAAAACCAAACATGCATGTTCTCACTCATAGGTGGGAATTGAACAATGAGAACACTTGGGCACAGGATGGTGAACATCACACACCGGGGCCTGTGGTGGGGTGGGGGGGAGGGGGAGGGATAGCATTAGGAGAAATACTTAATGTAAATGACGAGTTAATGGGTGCAGCACACCAACACGGTACATGTATACATACGTAACAAACCTGCACATTGTGCACATGTACCCTAGAACATAAAGCACAATAAAAAAGAAAAATGCTAATTCACTTGTAACATTGTACTGTTAGAAACTAAGAGCTCCCCTGCCTTAGCTCATTTTAGCCTCACTACAAACCCATGAGTATGATTAGTACCCTTATTTTCCAAGTGGGGAAACCAAGTCCCAGAGCTCTGGGAACTGCTCAAGTTCTCCCAGCTGGTCAGTGGCAGAGCCACAGTTCATGCCTGATGCCTGAGGCATCTAACCCTCAGCAGGGCTTTTGGTTCCTCCCAGCTGGCAGGTTAGATGTGTTACCCAGGGGGTGAGGGGTGTGTGGGGTGGAGTCAGGCCCTGGTTCAAGGGCGGGTGCTGGTCTCACACCATCTGAGTGGAACGAGGCAGACGGCAGGGCTGGTGGCCTGAGAGCAGTGGGTAGAGGCTCATGGAGTCTGACTCCCATGGGTGGGAGAGGGAAGCCGTGGGCAGTTGGCCTGGCTTTGCTGTGTGGTCACTGGGTGGGAGATGGACTGAGGAAGTACTCATGCCCACCCCACTGCTCTAGCTCAAGGGACTTTGAGAAGAAGTAGCGTGGATAAACCAGAGGCTCCACCCTCAGCACTGGGGTCTCACCCTTTCCCTTGCCTCTCTGTGCTGTTGAGTCCACCCTATCTGTTCCCAGGATGCTGCCCAGCTGGGCAATGTCAGCAGCCCCTGATGCTCCGAGGAAACCACCGACAGCTGGGGCCACATGCCCTCATTGTTTCTCTCCCTTTGTCTTTGCAGGCCTGGCTTGCACCCTAGACACCTCCAGCTCCACCCTGCAGCTTCATCCATGAGCTGTCACTCTCCTGGAGACAGCTCCATGCCCCAGGTGTTCCATCAACTCGAGGCTGACCTAATCCCCAGAGCCCTTTCAGACCCACTTCTCTGCCCATCTCTTCTGGAAAATCTGCTCCCTCAGCTCTGAGCTGCCATCTCCACTTAGGAGCTGCGCTGCTCATTTGGTTGTGAGATGTAGCGAGTCATTTTCTTCTTCTATTGTGGCATAATTTGCATACAGTGAAAGGCATATATCCTACAGTCTAGAGTTTGATGAGTTTGGACAAATGCATTCATCTGTGTAACCACAATCCTATGAAGACAAGAACATTTCTGGTCAGATGTGGTAGCTCATGCCTGTAATCCTAACACTTTGGGAGGTTGAGGGAGAACTGATGCAAGCCAGGAGTTTGAGACCAGCCTGGGCAACACAGTAAGATCCTGTTTGAGAGAGAGAGAGAGAGAGAGAGAGAGAGAGAGAGAGAGAGAGAGAGAGAGAGAGAGAGAATTGCTATTTGGGAATCTGGGCAGCCTAGCCAAAAAAAAAAAAAAAGAGAGAGAGAGAGAGAACATTTCCCATCACCTGAAAATTTCCCTTGTTCCCCTTTACAGTAAATTCCTTTCCAGCCCCAAGCGACCTCTGATCTGTTTTTTGTCACTGAAGATTACTTTCATCTCTTCTGTAACTTCATAAATGCATTTCCCCACTGACAAATAATGTTGACCATCTTTTCATCTTACTGGTCATCTATAATCTTTTTGTGAAGTATTTTTTCAAGTCTGCCCATTTTTTCAAAATGGTTTTTAAAAACACTGTTATCAAGTTGTAGGAATTCTTTGTATATTCTGGATATAAGTCAAATACATGTGTTACAAATATTTTTTCCCAATCTGTGGTTTGCCCATTCATTTTCTCAATAACATATTTCAAAAAGCAGAAGTTTTAAATATGGAAAAAGTTCAGTTTATCATCTTTTTCTTTATTGTTTTCTGTGTCCTTTCTAAAATATCTTTGCCTATCCAAGGTCAAAAAGATGGTCCCATATGTCTCTTTCTTTAAGCTATGTAGTAAGTTTTTGGCTTTTATACTTAGGTCTGTGCGCCGACTCGAATTAATTTTGTGTGAGGTAGGGTGTCGAGATTTTTGTTTCTTTCCTTATATGAATAACCCATTGCTCCAGCATCATTTGTTGAAAAGGCCTTCCTTTCTCTAGGACTGCTTTGGCATCCTAGCTGTTTCTCATTAATAATAAAGTATAGATGGCATCAAATGATTCACTCTTGCTACATTAGCAGCTGTTTAAAAATAGATGTCAAAGTTTCCTTTATACTAATGTCAAGCTCATACGTGTGCATTGTGAGGTCCTTTCTTGATTGGGAGAGCAGGGGCGAGTTGTACTCTCCACACAGCCATGGGTGCACCTGTGTCCTGCACGTGAGCTTCTAACAGCTAAGGGTGCAGCAGGAAGCACAGGCCGGGAAGTGTAGCTCTAGACAGTGTAATGCAATGATCTCCTTTTCAGATGGAACCTTTTGTTTAACCAGTCTCAAGAGCCCACCTTGATTTTTCTTGTTGAACTCAACATTCTCTCCGTTGTTTTGCATGTGAGAGCGTGCTACGTCCTTCCTGAGGCTTACATCCAGAATAGACAGACACACTTCACTTGGGGGAGGGAAGGCTGTGGAGGGCAATGCACTGCTCGTATTCATAACGTTCCCATCTGTCTTCCATGCCTGGCAGACACACGGCATGGAGGGAAGGCTGTGGGCTTTAGTCTCAAGGAGAAAGGACCTTAAATTCTCTCTCCAAAACCCACTGAGGACTCAGGCCTGGTCCTTGGGCCTCATGTTCTCAACTCCCAAGTAGACACACGGTGGCTACCTTTTGTGGAGTTTTTGTGAGGTTTAAACGAGATGCATCAAGTTTTACACACACGATTTCCCTACTCCTTGCTGAGCCATTCACACAAGGGCCAGAGATTACAACCTCCATTTTAGGGCTGAGGAAATGCAGGCTCAGGGATGTTAATGACTTATCTGTGGCAGAGCTGGGTTTAGACCCCCGGTGTGGCCTTGGGCTTGGTCCGGGGCTCCGAGGAGCATTCCTGCCCCGCTCTCCTCCTGAGCACAGCCCCTGAGCTGTTGTTTCTTATATATGAAAAAAATAGAACTTCCAGTGTTGAGGGGCTTCCTTTTCCATTTCTTGGCTGCCTGACCACCAGACACCGCTGGGAGTATCCAGCCCCGGTTGAGCTTTGCTGGCTTGTTCAGGACCTGGGCACAGCCAGGAGCAGAGCAACCCGGGGAGGGGAAGAAGACACAAATGGCTGTTGAGCCTGCAAGGCCCTCTCTCCACCTGAGGCTACAGCTGGTCACAGAATTCATTCCCACGACAAACCCAATTGCTAGTGCCTGCTGGCCCCAGTCTTGCTGGCATCTTTAGAGGCCTATTCACAGGGACAGGTAACACATGTGCTAGAAGGATCCTTGGTCCCCAGCTCCAGGATGTGGGCTCCTAGACCATCCTTACAAGGAGAGAAACTCTCTACGTAAAGTTGTCCTCTTATGTCACTGTATCTTGAAGCACCAGACAACAGGGCTGCAGGGAAACTTCTCCAAAAGACCATGCAGTTGCAAGAGTCAAGCCTGAGGGCCCTTTAGGAAGGACTCTCCAGCATATCCCAAGGCGCTGCCGCCCCAGCCCGACCTGCCCTGACCCCGGTGGTGGCCTTCCACCTAAAGACACCCTCAGGAGCTCTGCCTCAATGTGGTGTTTGGAAAAACGCTCTGGAAACCCCAGTTTGAGGCCCAGCTCTACAATACTTCACTGTCACTGTGCCCTTGGGTAAGTCACTTTGTCCCTTTGTACCTCAGTGTCCTCGCATATAGACGGGGGGAACACGTGGATGCCCCGTGGGATCTGTTCCAGTTTGGATGGTTCACGCGTCCATCGTTTTCTCCCTGAATAATGATCAGAGCAGTGTCCCTTCCTGACGGCTTATCAGGTGCCGGGTTCTGTGGCAAGAGCAGTGCGCGATGTCTCACACAACCCTCGCCACGACCTCTGCAGCAGGCGCTATTATCATCCTCATTTGACAAAGGAGGAAACTGAGCGTCCCGGAGGGTCACAGCCATAGCGCTGGTATTGGTCACCATGCTATCCTTCCCATGGGACTCATGTGTTTCTTGAACTGCAAAGTGATTTCATCTAATGGATTAATTTACCTTTCTTCTTCCTCGTTCATTATTTATTCTCCTGTGGGAGTCACATGAAAAAGTCAAGAGCTGTATGTCCCTTTGGCTCTTTGGTGGTAGGCAAGGCTCACTTTTGGCACAAGTGCTGGTCAGAGTGGACCCTGAGGGGGTTCTGCACAAGCCCTCGTAGAAACAGAATGAAGGTCTAGGGAGCAAGAGAGAGGAGAGGCACAGATCCTACAGTCAACCCACTACCGTTTACACAGATTTTTTTTTTTGAGACAGGGTCTTGCTTTGTTGCTCAGGCTGGAGTGCAGTGGCACGATTATGGCTCACTGCAGCCTCCACCTCTTGGGCTCAATCAATCCTCCCACATTGGCCTCCCAAGTAGCTGGGACTACAGGGGCATGCCACCACGTCCAGCTGGTTTTTAAAATTTTTTGTAAAGACAGGGTCTCACTGTGTTGCCCGGGCTGTAGACAGACATTCTTAATGTGGAGGCTGTGGACTTGAGTGTGAGGCCTGCCATCTCCTGTGTATGTACCTGAAGTCACAGACGAGACAACAGAGGCCTGAAGAAGTCACGGCTTAAGTCATGGCCAACTCCTGTGACTTCTTCAGTCCTTTGTTCCCTCACTTGTAAGATTTAAATAACAGTCGATTACACCTCATGGAGTGTTAAGGGGAGTGTTCAAGAAAGGCCTTTGGAATGTCAGCCCCACCCCAGGACCTTAGTATAGGGTTTGGCACAAATATAATGTCACGTAACAATGTTTCAGTCAACAACAGATGGCGCAGGGGACAGTGATAATACAGTACTTGTTGCTATAACTTTTCAGTTTAGAAACACAAATAACATTTGTTACAAGTGCCTACAGTATTCAGCACAGTAACATGCTGTGTTACTCTGTTCTTGCATTGCTATAAAGAAATACATGAGACTGGGCAATTTATAGAGAAAAGAGGCTTAACCGGCTCACAGTTCCGCAGGCTGTACAGGAAGCACAGAGGCTTCTGCTTCTGGGGAGGCCTCAGGGAGCCTTTACTCACGGCGGAAGGCAAAGCGGGAGCAGGCGTCTCACATGGCAGGAGCAGGACCAAGAGGATTGTGGGGAGGGAGAGACTATGCATTTTTAAGCGACCTGATCTCATGAGAACTCACCATCATGAGAACAGCACCAAGCGTATGGTGCTAAACCATTCACGAGGAGCTGATCGCCATGATCGAACCACCTCCCACCAGGCCCCTCCTCCAACACTGGGGCTTACATGCAATCATGAGATTCGGGTAGGGACACAGATCCAAACCATACCACATACTGTGCAGGTCTGGAGCCTCTCGCCTGCAGCCTCCAGCAACAGGCGATGCCGTGTAGCCTCGGGGTGTAGTATGCTCTACTGTTTAGGTTTGTATGAGTACATTTCATGGTGTTTACACAGTGACAGAATCACCTATGACGCATTTCTCAGAATGTTTCACTGTCCATAGGTGACGTGTGACTGTATTTGACAAATATTGCTCAGATTCTGGGCCACAGGGCAGTATCATGGTTTTGCATTTTATACACCTAGTTTGCTTTCTTTAAGAACATTAATAAATGCCTAATCAGTCATGGGGATGAAGGGACATCTTGAAGTGCAGCCTAAGGCAGAATCAGAAATGGCCTGCTGGCAAATGCCACGGAAGAGGAAATCACTGTCACATTGTGCCTTCCCACTGAGACCCAGCCACTTGGGGAATTGTACCTGTAGGCCCTAAAACCCCAGACAGCGGTTTGGTTCCAGGATTGGCTGTGGGACTTGGGGTATGGCTTCCTCAATTCCCTTAACAATCCAAGGGAAGAGTCCAAATTAATCACATGGTAAGATGACATTAAAGCTGTTCCTTCCCTTAGGAAAGCAGCTGCCTACCCCCATGCCGCTAGCTGATAATGGCCACTCCTCATCAAATATTTATCCCGGCACTTGCAGCCCTCCATCAGCCTCTAGCATCATGCCAGGGATGGAAGCTGATTATTAAAACTGGTCATGAATGAGGCAGGCAGACTACAAAGTGCCTGGGATGGAAAGGGGGGAACATCAAAGCCCCATATTCTTCCTTAAAGGTCGCCTTCTGGAAGTGGAGGCTGCCTGCTGGGAAAACTTGAAGGGAGTTTGAGGACCTGTTCCTCCAAGACTCAGGCAGCTCTCGCCCCTTTCCTTCCTCTCCAGTGGGGCGGAAGGCAGCTAAGCCCAAGTCCTGGGGCCAGAGGCCTGACTCCAAGCCATGGGTTTATGAAAAGCAAATAGATATCCTGCCCTGGCTCAAAGATGCAACTCCCTTCACATTCAAGGGGAGCGCTGGCATTTCATTAGTGCCCTCTTTGAAGCCTGCCCTTTGCAAAACTGAAAAAGAAGAGAAGGGAGGAAGGAATGAAAGCTGATTCAAAAAGCTTCCTGTATTGTATCTGGAATTTCTGATGTCCCTCTGTGTGGCTTCACTCATTACACGGGTGGAAGAGCCTGTCAGGCAAGAAATCATGCCTGGTGCTTAATGGAACCCAGGGACCAATTAACCATACTGAGCACCAATGCTAGTGGGCAGAGCACTTCTAAAAGGAAAAGGAAAAGACCTTCCCCCTTTCCCCAAATAAAAGACAAATGCTATGCCAACAGCTTTTCAAGAGTGATCTTTTATTTTGTGAAAGTCCTAAGACTGATCCATTTATCAAAAGATGATTGATGCCCCAGTTCACAAACCATATCTTTTTCTCTTTCAGCAAATCCTGGAGCCCCAAAAGGGCTGCAGCCTGGGTGAAGTGGTGACATCAGAACCTGCCCTCCACGCCCAACCGCTGGACTACAGCCTCCTGCAAGGCCTGGTGGATGTGCCTGACCTCTCTCTGGGACAAAGTCCGTTCCATGTGGCGGTAGGTGATGCGGTAGCAGTGGCTGGTCTTGTGCGTCCTATAGAGAGGAAGAGAACACAGGTGAGTGCGGGATGAACGAGGCTGTGCCTGAAGGAGCAGTGTGGCTTGCCCTGGCCAGATCTCCCCAACTGCCGTGGAGAACTGAGGTTGGGATCCAGGTATCACTTACCGCTAATCATCTGCATCTTTTACAGGCGGAGAAGGTGATAGGGAAGCATTAGCTTGACTAAAGGAGGCTGCTGGTTTCCACTGGACTGGATGTATCAAAGTCCCCTGGGAAGGACGCTGACAAATTTGATTTCCTAGGCCACACTCTGGAGATTTGGATTCAGCAGGTGGGAGGTGGGACCTGGGCTTCTAAGCCTGTCCCAGGTTCCCCACGTGATTCTAACAAGCAGACAGGGTCAGGGGTCAACCCAAGTGTGCCTCCTTCGTGTCATGGAAGGTAACTGTGTTTGTGAGGCCCACTGCAGTATCAGCAAGGCTTGAGGCAAGGCTGAGGCACTCACTCTCTCAGCACCCCTGTTGGCAGTCCAGGAAGCATACAGGCCATATATGCCATGTATGTGCTGTGTAGACAATTACTTTAGTCTCTCCTTTACGACACAGGTGTTGACAGCTGAGTAATTCTGGAATACATGGAGAGGACAGCAGTAGGGCCTTCTATTTGCATGGCAGGTGCTAAGACACACTGGTCAGTTGATCTCATGAGAAAGACCCCTGGGCCATGAACTAGCAGGCCTGGCCCTGTCCCCAGCCTGCCTCTCACTGGCTGTGTGGCTGGGTGTCTGACAGGGTCTCACCATCTCTGAATGCTCACATTTCTCTTCTATACAATAAGGGGACTTGGTCAACTTCAGAGCCACACAAATTCCTCTTTTCCCATCCGCAGCAGCAGCAGCAGCAACAACAACAACAACAACAACAACAGAGGCAACCTAATCCCTTCTTGGCCTTGGGGGAGGAAATGGAAACAAACTGAGGGCTCCCAGGCAGATTCCTTTTATGATGCCGTCAAGCAGCCCTTAGCCTAGTCAGGGAGACGCCATGTGCTTTCTGGCAGGTGAGACAGGGCTGGGCCTTCGGTAATACCAGGGTCTTGAACAAATGGGCTTCTGGTGGAGCTGGCACCTGGGCCACTCCCATATAATCACTGGAAACTGGTAGTCCCATTGATGCCACCTGAGTCCAGAGCCTTTGCTTCCAGGGGCCTCCTGACGCTTCATGGATTGCTCTCACTGGGTTCTCTCCTCTTTCCTCTCCCTCTCCCTCATCTGAATGCCAGAGCCCTTGGCTGGGCAGAATATGCCTGGTGCGTGAGAGTCTGCCTTGGTCCTGGTCTCCCTAGTCTGCCCCTTCACCTCCCCTTCCAGTGTCTCCTCCCCTCTCCCCCACTCTGGCTTGGTCATCTTTGTCCTGCTGTTGTCCTTCCACTTTCAGGGAGGATAAGCTGCTACACTGTGCCTCACAGGGTTATGTGCATTTCAGCCAAGTATGCAGCCCCCGTTTGGATCAAGCCACAGGAGGAAGTTACCACTGAGGGGCTGCGATAGGCAAGCTGGGCTAGGGGAGGAAGTTTTCTTTAGGGACTTCCTGGGGATTTCCGATAGCACATGGAGGCCTGCCCCATTCCCTCACCCCGTGTCGGCTGCCTGCTTTAGACAAAGGGAGAAATCAAATCCTCTCCCCACCTGGCTCCTTCTCTTTCAGTCCAGCTCAGGCCAATGGCTCTGCTCTGTGGACATTCCTCTGGGGTGGGGACCCTGACTCCTGGGGGAGGCACTGCTGCTCAAAGTGCCCCAAGGACCTCCCACAAAGTAGAGTCCTCTTTTCTCCTCACTCTCTGCTCCTAACAAGAGTACTCCAGGTACCATGCCCACCTAAGCCTTTCAGGCACCAAAATGCAGCGAGACATAAAACCTGGCTCTGAGAGGAAAACAGAGGCTCTCCAGGAGTGGGAGCTTATGAAACCACATAGCCAAGACCCTGGCTGCCACCAAGTGCTGACCCATTCCGTTCAAACTACAATTGTTCCATTTACAGTTACTTGTTTTTTGACAAGGGTACCAAGACTATTCAAGGCAGGAATGTCTTTTCAACAATTGGTACTGAGACAACGGGATATCCACATGCAAAAGAATGAAGTTGAATCCCTACCTCACACAACACACACAGACTAACTCAAAATTATATATCTCAATATAAGAGCTGAAACTATATCATCCTTAGAAGAAAACAGATGAGTAAATCTTCATGACCACATAGGCAAAACCTCCTTAGATGACACCAAAAGCACAGGTGAAAAAATAAAAAAAAAATGATAAACCTGGAATTCATCAAAATTAGACATTTTCTTAATTCAAGGCATCAAGAAGGTGAAAAAGGAACACACAGAATGGGAGAAGATATTTGCAAGTCATATACCTGATAAGGGATTTGTATCCAGAACATACAAAGAACTCTTACAACTCAACAGTAAAATAGCCAACAACACAGTAAAAAAAGTACAAAAGATTTGAATAGACATTTCTGCAAAGATAAACAAATGGCCAACAAGCACATGAAAAAATGTTCAACTTCAGCCATCAGGGAAATGCAAATCAAAACCACCATGAGATACCACTTCAGGCCCATTAGGATGCCCATTTTAAAAACAAAAGGAAAATAACAAGTACTGGAGAAGACATGGAGAAATCAGGGCCTGTTTAGAAATTGACAGGGCTCTGCAAATTATAAAGTGCTAATTGGGTGTGAGGTGAAAGTATCATTGTGGCAACTGTTATCACATTGTATTTTTTCACTGGTTCACTCTGGTTCCTCCTAGCAGAAGAGGTGGTAATACGGCACCTCTAAAAGTTATTGCCAATTGAAGATGGACGGGGAAAAATCTGTTTTCCTATTTCTATGTGCTCAGAAAAAGGCCTCTATAAGGATACTTGGGATTCAAATAGCTTATACAGAGGATTTTGATGAGTTAGGTGTAAATGATTCATAAATACATGGATTATGAGATAAATTCTCATAATACATAGACATGAGAGAAATACTATTTAGCAGAATGTTTGTTTGGTGATTCTGTTGAATTCAATAGAGTCAAGTGAAAATCAACCAGATTTGCCTTTTCCTAACATGAATGATGACAGAGAAGGCTTCCTTTTATTTTCTAGAAACTTCTGTGTGTAGCTTTCAGATGACAGGACATACTCCTGTCTTCCTTTGTCATGTTGGAGAGCTGAGAGAATGGAGCTGGAAGGTGGTCAGGAGTGGAGGATCCCGGTCCCTCATTCTTGAAGAGTAGTTTCCCCAGGAAAGCCACAGGCACACGGAGCTGAAGATTCTCGGAGCTCATCAGTGAATCGGAAAGAAAACTGATTCCTCAAGTGAAAGATGTCCTCAGCAACCAACTCCAAGTGTCTGGACTCTACTTCTGCTGGTTCTTTTACATCACCCAATGCAGTCTCTTTTAGACCAAAAGCTTTTCAGTCTTCCATCTGCCGTGACCTACACTGTCTCTCAGTCACAGCAGCAGCAGCAACAGCTAACATTTATGCAGCAGTTTTGTGTACCAGGTACTGTTCTGAGGCATTCACGTACACTACCTCTTTTAAGTATCACAACCTCATTGAGTAAACAGCATTACTGACCCATTATACAGATGAGGAAACTGAGGCACAAAGAGCATAAGTAACTTACCGATGCTCACACAGCTAATAAGTAAGTGGCAGGGCTGGATTCAAAGCTAAGCAATCTGGTGGGAATGTACAAGCCACAGTATGGTGGTTCCTCAAAAAGTTCAACACAGAATTACCATATAATCCAGCAATTCTACTCCTAGGAATATATCCTAGAGAACTGACAGCATGTGTTGAAACAAAAACCTGTCCAAGAACGTTCATAGCAGTATTATTGACAACTGCCAAAAGATGAAAATGTCCATTAATATCTGTATGGATTGGCCGGGCACGGTGGCTCACGCCTGTAATCTCAGCACTTTGGGAGGCCGAGATGGGTGGATCACTTGAGGTCAGGAGTTCGAGACCAGCCTGGCCAACATGGTGAAACCCCAACTCTACTAAAAATACAAAAATTAGCCAGGTGTGGTGGAGGGCACCTGTAATTCCAGCTACTTGGGGGGCTGAGGCACGAGAATCGCTTGAATCCTGGAGGTGGAGGTTGCAGTGAGCGGAGATCGCTCCACTGCGCTCCAGCCTGGGCAACAGAGTGTGACTCAGTCTGAAAAAACAATTTTTTTTGGATGGATTAACAAAATGTGGTATATCCACACAATGGAATATTATTTAGCCATAAAAAGGAATGAAGTGCTGATACAGGGATGGACACTAGATGGAATGTGGATGAACCTCAAGAACGGAAGTGAAGAAAGCCAGATGCAATGGAGCACATATTATACAATTCCATTTATAGAAGACACCCAGAAAACGGGAATCTACAGAGATAGAAGGCAGACTGATGGTTACCAGGGGTTGTAGGGAGAGACTGCCTCACAGGGATATGGTTTTCCTTCGGGGTGATGACATAGTTTGAAACTAGATAGAGGTGATGGTTGCACAACACTGTTCTTATACTAAATACCACTGAATTGTACGCTTTAAAAAATGGTTAATGTTATGTAAAATTTTCCTCAATTAAAATAATAAAAACTAGGAAATCTGCTTTCAGAGCCCAGCTCTTAACTATCACCCTCTTCCTTTAATCCCAACAGCCTCTAAGAAGTGACAAAGTTTGCAAGTTATGGAGAAGAGTAATTTCTTTTAATTGTGCTGTTAAAAAAAAGACGGAATGAGCCCATGCTCCTCTCTGGTTCTGCCCTTCCACCAACAACAGAGGGCACAGCTGGAGAGGAAGAATGACTGTGAGTGGGGGGGGGCTGTGCCTGGGGCACAGATGCTTTAATGTCTTTCCTGCTTAAAGGGGCATTAAGAGGTGGTCTGGGAAACCAGACAGCTGGCTGGGAAAATGAGAGGGCTGCAAGGGTAAGAAAGGAAGGGTAAGAGCATGGGGCCAGGGTGGGCACCACGAGGTTGCCACTGCCCTCTCCCAACTCATGCAGGTACACTCATCAGGACAAGAAACCTGCCCCGAAAGGAGAGAACAGGCTGCGCTGACTACCTGGAGTTTTAGAGGCAAATAAAAGTTCCCTTTTATGTACTTCACAGCTTCTACTCATAGGCAAAGTAAAGGAGATTGCCCATGACTGAGTCTGAGAGGTCAAATTCCATTAAAAGGAGTTTGAAGAGAGATTCTAAAAAAATTTTTTTTGGTGCTACCATTTCATTGCATTGGGGTATTGGCTAAGATGAGTTGGTCACTGGATAGAGTTTGAATTTCTGAAAGATTTTGGTATAGGAATCTTAGAATGTTTGAACCTCCGGGGCTTTGATTGTCACCAGTTTATTCATAGATTTCTTTAGTTATTCAACAAACACCATGTTCCAGCCACTGAGCTGGACAAAGATAAGCACATGAAGGGGATCCAGTATCTGCCCTCAACCAGCTCACATCCGGGAGTTAGTAGCCTGCTGAGGTCCTGCAGCAACCCAGGAGCCGGCTGAGCAGAGGACCGTCCCCGAGTACGCCCATGACAGCAGGAGGGGTTGGTACTTGCTTGGCAGTGAAGTCAGCCACATCTCACACCACGTGGAACCTCATGTTCTCCTGAGATTTGCTCTTCAGTACATGATTTTTCCCACCTCCCCGAGAACACTGCCATGCACGGTTTGTCTAGTACAGTGCGGCACTACAGGGCGCACCAGAGGGCTTCAGATTATCCTGCCTGCTAGGAGCTTACCTCTTGAGGGTGGCAAACAGAATATAAGACAGCCCACGCTCCCTGCCATTGGCAGGTGATGAACGATGCCATGGTACATGCTGCGCCCAGGGCCCACCTCTTCCACTCTCCCACTGCCGCCCATCAGCTCCCCTTCTGAGAGATTCAGCCTGGCTCTGGAAGCTGGAGACATGACTCAAACTCATCCTGAACCTTACTTTCACTTGGATCCTGGTCCCTGCTCCAGTGTGACTGCCACCTAACTTTACCATCCTGTACAAGAGTAGCTGCTTGTGTGGAAGCCGAGAGCCAGGGCCAGAGGGGCAGCCCCGTGTGGGCCGATGGGAGAGCTGGGCTGGACGGCAGAATGCAACACCACCGAGGGGATGGCGTATTTTGATGCTGCCTCCTACCAGAGCCCTTGGACCAAAGACAAGGATATCCAGGTGCTCAGTATAGTCAAGGCTGGATCGGTGAAGCATTCTCAAAACTATAAATGTTGTTTTTTTTTTTTTTCCTGATCAACTTAAGTGATACAACTAACAAGTACCAAAAGTACTGCCAAGAGCGTCACTGCTCTCCAGTTCAAAGTGTGCCAAGAGGAGATTTTCCAAAGAGCTCAGGGCTCTCAAGCCTTACTGGAAAGCTGGCACAAGGGGTCAGAGTGTTAGCGAGGGTTGGAATTCCTCTATCATACAACCCCTTGGTTTACCCTGGCAACCAAACAGGCTCTGAACTCAAAATAAAACCTTTCCAGGGGATCCAGCCAAATCCCAGCTCCTGCAACATCCACAATAGTCTGCTTCTCCATCTGTGACAGAGCAGCGACTTCATGTTCTTGGATGATGCGCTCGCCACCTCCCAGAATAGATCACATACGACCAGCAGTCACTGCAGCTGCCATCTATTCACGCAGGGATTACTCAACAGGAGAGAAGATGCTGTCACGGGGCAGCTTCCATTTTCAGAGTAACAAACACTGGGTTTCCCCGGCTCACTCCTCATCTGTCTCCTGCTTTTCTGATGCAGAAGCTCAGTCTGGAGCTGCCCACGTCAGAGGCACCGTGCATGGCTGTGAGGGTCAATACACGCAACGCTTTAGTGGGTGGGGCTGGACTCGGGCAAGAGGCACAGTATGGCAGGAGGAGGAGGAGGAGGAAGTAAGGACAAGTTCCATGGCCTCTCCTGAAAATATAGAACTGAATGGGCATGGTGGAGTGGAGAACCAGAGTTTGTAGCTAGAGAAACTGGGTTCTAATTGCCACTCTGCCCTTTGCTATCTGTGCGACTCTGGGCACTTTACATCACCCTTCTTGCCTCAATAACTCCATCTGCAGGGTGAGGCGAACAAAACTTGCTTTCCAGGGTTTGTGAAGGCTGAATGAGGGGGCACGGAGAGTATTAATACAGAGCCAGCCACCCAGAGTAGGCGCTGAACACCTACGCATCCGCCCCATCTTCCTCCTTTACTCCTGTGGTTTACTGGAGAGTGGAATGAAACTGTGGGGGTGAGGGACTTGTATTTCTTCTCTGTTTCTTTTACCCTCGTCTGGGTTTGGACTCTGACTTTGGACTGAGGATGGGAAGAGATTCCTTCCCATGGAGCATGAATGCATTTGTTAGCTTTGGCTGCATCAGTGAAGTGAAGAGTGGAAGTCAGATTGGGCAGGATTTAAATAAGTGGTCTGGAAACTAAGTAAATCATTTTCCCCCTTTACCTTCCCTATGTTTAAAAAAAAACAAAAACAAAAAACAAAAGGGAAAAGAGGATGAAATTCTGATCATGAGACTTAGGGTCTGATGACTCTATAAGGCTTTCCTAAAGAACTGCTCCGGGCTTAATGCAAGAAGAGAACACAGGCCTGGGAGGCAGGAGGCCCGGGCACCAGCCCAGGCTCCCATGATGACTGTGTGAGTTTGGGTGAGTCATTTAACCTCTACTGGCCTCATTTTTGCCCCCAATGACAGGGGTGGAATAAATGGGCTCTGAGGCTCCTTCTGGCTCTAGAATCCCAGGAGTCACCTCAGAAGACAGAAGAGATCCTTTTATTTTTATGTATTTATTTATTTGAGACATGGTCTTGCTCTGTCACCCAGGCTGGAGTGCAGTGGCACTGTGACACAATCACGGCTCACTGCAGCCTCGACCTTCTGGGCTCAAGCGATCCTTCCACCTCAGCCTCCCGAATAGCTGGGACCACAGGCGTGCACCGCCACGCCTGGTTAATTTTTTGTAGAGACAGGGTCTCGCTATGTTGCCCAGGCTAATCTCAAACTCCTAGGCTCAAGCAAAACTCCAGCATTCCCAGAGCCTGCACAGGAAGAAAGGGCAAGGCTAGGATGGGTCCGTGATACGAGCAATGAGAGCCAGCGGGAAGCATGCTGGCCTAATGAGGGCGGAGTGCAGCCTGGCAGGGCCCACTGAGAAAGTCGTGCAGACCACGGGGCTCCAGCAGTAACAGTGCTCTGGACGCTTCTTCAGCCCCTCCATCTATTCCCTTTGTTATTTCGCAAATACCATCCACGCACTCCCCAGAGGAGGTTCTCCTCCTCGTTCTCAGAGGGCCTGTCCTGGGCCTGATGCTCCTGTGGGGCCATTCTGAGTGGTGCCTCCCCCAGCTCCCAGCCAGCAAACACCATCGTTGCCGCTCCCTGCTGCTGCTGCTGCTGCTGTGCCTGTGATTTCCTCCCAGAGGGATTTCTGTTCCTCGGAGTCAGTCACAAGAAACCAGTCCAGATGGTTCCTCTGACAGTTACTGCCTTGGGAAAGACAACTCCAATCCAGGCCTTGATGGAGGCAGGGCCAGAGGCAGAGAGACAGAGAGAGAGAGAAAGAGAGAGAGAGAGAGAGAGGGCCTCCCCCGCCGGGCCCAGCTCCTAGCCAGCACATGTCGGCAACGTAAGAGTTCCTTAGAGACATGCGTTTTGCAGGCAAGAAATGCTTTTTAACATCAAATACTCGCCAAGTCCTCAGGGATGTTTCAAAACACCCCCAGGTTTTTATTCCCATCACTCCCTGTGACTTCTCCTGGTGCTTCCCAGTGAGTGTCTCCTGCCAAGCACCTCCTGGGGGATGTGGCCGAGCTCCTTGGTCCTTGCACGCATGTGTATATGAAAATAACTGCTCTGGGGAAATCTAACGGAATCTCTCACAGAGAGGCTTGGGATGCAGACGCGCCTAGCTTTGCCGCTTCTCAGTTACAGAGTCCTGGGCTGGTTCTTAATTTCTAGTCCAGGTTCTCCTTCTAGAATATAGATCATGAACTGCCAAGAGCTTTTGAAGGAACTGAATGAAAAAAATGTATAGGTAAAGTGTTAAGTGTTGTTCAGGTTAACAGTTAACAATTGGTATTATCATTCAGGTAGCTGAAGGCTATAGCGCCCTCTACTTTGGCCCACACAGAAAGACCTGAATGACCTTAGACAAATCATCCGAGCTTCAACCTCCTCGTCTGTACAGATGGATCACTGATATGACGCTGGCTACGACACAGATGAACCATGAACCCATGATGTCCAGTGATTATTACCAGAAATGCAAGGTGGGAACCCACATTATACTGAAAAGCAAAACAAAACAGGCAACAGCTCACTGGTGTGCACACAGCAGGGGGCTGCAATGGGTCTCATGTGACTGGCTTCTGCCCTCCCCGATGGAGCATCTTCATGATTTCATTAGCTTAGCAACGAAGATATCTTGCCTTGTATACAAATGACTTTTTTTATTTTTATTTTTTATTTTTTTTAGATCCTCCACTCAGAATGCTATGGCAGAGTCGGGCCATATTTAACACATTCTTTTCAACGATTCCATTATCTTCGAAACCATCTTTTTACATTTCTAACAAGAAGCAATGTCTCATTTTACACGGATTTCCAAAGCCCTGTGCTTTTCGTTTGTGTGGAAAATTTGGAAGAGATTTTATTTTTCTCTCTGGCTTAGTCTGCAGAGCCAAAGTCAACAGAGCCAACTTTAACCGTGTACTGTTACAAGGCAGCCTCCCAGTCGTGTCGACACTTTGGCGGCGGAGTCAGGTTACAGAAGATAAGCCCTGTGTCAGGTGAAATGCTGCGTTTCCAGCTCAAGCAACTGATCAGCACTTATTTGTTCTGTGCTGAGGTGGACACTGCAGGAGACACAAACAGGCAAACGAACTGCTTGATCAATCGATAAATATTCATGGAGTGGCTGTTCTGTGCATGACACAGTGGTAGTGTGAGGGGAACACATATCTCAAAGTTACAGAAAGAAGGATTAGGCTATATTACAATCCACTTGGGGTCCATGAGACATTCATACCTGAAAAGACAGTCAACAGGATGAAACTATCAATACTAAATGTTAAATAAATGGCATGGACCATAGACAACCTGGAGGTCAGCCAAGACTGGCAGAGGAGATGAGATTAGGTTTAGATGTTAAAGCACAAGTAGAATTTTAACAGGTGGGGAGAGAGTGCAGTCCAGTTGGCAAAATGTCACCAGAGGTACTGGTGGCAAGGGGCATTCATTGTATTACTTTGCCTTCCATTTCAACAAAGATTTGCTGAGTATATGTTCCAGGTACAAATGGCCCAATGCGGACCTCTTCAGAGGGCGCATGACCTACTGAAAGAGGACAGGCTGTGTACAATCACCGTAGGAAGCTGGCTTTGGCCATGGCAAGTCCACAAAGTGGTTCGCCCTGCCCAGGAGCGATCAGAGCAGTTTCACAGACTGGCGCCAAGTGACCTGGGGATGAAAGGATGGGACATGACTTTGGCACGGGGTGAAGTGGTACAGAGGAAAAGCCCTTTCTGCAGAGGGCACAGAGAGAACTGTGAGCCTGCACAGACCAGTCCAAGGAGCAGCAAACAGTTGAGAGCAGCTGGTCTGCGTGTTCAGAGGGTGGAGGGCAGAAATCGGGTGGGATGCTGCAGGGAGGGTGGGGTCACAGAAGAGGGCCTTATATTTCTGTTTGAGAAGGCCCAGCCAAAAATCCATCATTACGTAAGCAACAGGAACAACTGGGCCCAGGATCAGGTCCTGAAAAGCCTCCTCTGAGAGGCTGGGATGACCTTGCTCTGAGTGGCCTCACTGCATACAGAGGCTAGCCTCCTGTTCACCTCAGGTCTCATTCCTGGCAAATAACAGAGAAACACTGAGATGTTAAAGGAATGGCATGGACCATAAACAAGTTGGAGGTCAGAAAGGACAGGCAGAGGACATGAGTTTGCCATGTCACCCATACGGTATTAAGAGCCACCTATCCAAGGAGTTCACTGCAGCATCACCCTCAACCCCCATTATTCATGAGTAGAATTACCTATGACTGTGTTATGTTGTAAAACTTTTATTTCTTCAGTGACTAATGGAAGAAATAGGTTAATTACTTTAAGACTCAGTGTCAGTTAATTACGAAGGAATTACACATCGGTAAAGAGAAATTTGTATACATTTCCAATGACACTGTTATTCTGCAAATACCTTTGAGGGGAACTCTGGCTCTAATTAATTGCATCATCTCTTGACAAACAGTGAGAGATTGAAGGGAAGAGGGGCAAAACAGGGATTTGGCTGGCAGGATGCACCTCCTCCATCTATAATATTCTAGGCTGGAATATAGCAGTGATATCCTGATTAAAGATTCATCATACAAGTAATGTTCATGAAATCACAGACTCAAAGGTAAGGCACCAGAAGGGTCTTCTGGTCCATGCTTGAGCTCTTTCTGGCAGGCCTTATGTTGGATCCCTCGTGGGGCAGCCCATTCTATGCTCTGACAGTGCGGGCTCCCCGTATACTGAGCTGACGAGTGTGTCCTGTGTCTCTCCTCATTGGCCCTGGATTCACTCCAGTCCTTCTCCCCCATGACAGCCCTTCAAACTCCTCTACTCACTTTTGGCAGGAAAACGCATGACAGCCTTGGCTAGGAAACGCCAGGACCACTGGTGGTCAGACTGGAAAGGGACCCTGGAGGCAGCACATATGATGTTTAACATCACTGCCCCCATTCATGCATCCACCCAATTCATTTATTCGTTCAGCAAATGAATGCCGACCACCCACCATACGCCATGTATGCTGCTGGGTACTGAGGACCTAATGGAATAAAACAAAACAAAACAAACAAGACGTGACTTGTAGATTCCACAGTCTAGCATAGGAGATAGGCATGAAAGAATTACAAAGAAATGTAAATTACAGTGTGCCAAAGGTTATGGAGGGAAGGTACATGGTGCCATGAGGCCACACAAAAGGGCTATTAAAGGTCAAGGAAGGTTCCCTGTGGAAGGACCAACAAGCTAAGGCCCGACAGAGCGTAGGAACCGATGGGGTGAAAGAAAGTGAGAGCAGGTGGCGGGCAGTCCCAGACAGAGGGGACGGCACATATAAAGGCCCTGTGATCTGAGTTTAAATTCCCATTCTCCTTCTTCTGAGCTATAGGATCTAGATAGATCGTTTACCTTCTCTACATACGGGTTTTCTCATCTATAATAAGGAGAAAACAGTTCTGCATGTCTCATCAGGCAGGGAAGCCTGGTGAAGCTCAGTTCGGAGCACCACCATCTCAGGGCCTCCTGGCTGGGATCTTTTTTGTTTTTGGATGAAACAGAACCCCAATCTCTCTGCCCTTCCTATTTGTATCCCCTAAATTACACTGTATGAGGCACAGCTCAAAGCAAAGCTGCTCTGGCTGAAGGGGCAAGAGGACCCCACATACTAGCCTTCCGCCCCACTCAGCACAGCCCCTCCCCATCACCTCCTCAGAACCCCTAAGGCTCAGGGGGCAACTTTAAATCGACTCCATTTTTTAAAAATAGCCGGAAGCGAAGCTTCCAGAGACAGTGATTTGCCCAAACTCATCTCAGAATTTACAGATCCAAGTGAAACTTGTTGAAGATATGATGGGAACTCATTTAGGGGAACACGTTCTTTCAAGGAGAGAGAAATCCTTGCTCTGCAGAGCATAAAGGCAGCAAGACAAGCAGCAAACAGGCTGAGGAGGTCAGACACTGGATTCTCAGCTTAGAGCTCCTCTTGTAAGAGAAGAGAGTTGGTGCGAGTCCCTTCACGGCTCTAAGCCTAGGCATCCTGTTTTACAGTGGGGATTCCAGCTGTCTCACGGTGTGATCGAGAGAAGATAGGTTTTTAAGGCACTTTATAATTATAAATGACTAAATTTATCACCATAAAAGGGAGACTTCATTTTTGCAAATGGTCCAGCAACATTTAGAGCCAAAATTGGTGAGAGAAAGTAATCTAATTGATTAATATTCTATGTATGTTAAAAGAAGGCATAACCATAAAGTAATAAGATATAGTTCCTGATGTGGCTTATTATTGGGCCTATAAAAATTCTTAAAAAAAAAAAAAAAAGAACTGGCTGCATTACAGGCCTTCACCATAGACCACATGGAGGGTGCAGTGTTTGTCTGAATTCAGAAGTTGCTAGAATGTTTGTGCTTACTATTTCATAGCTGTATCACAGTTATGCTACATGTCTTGTGGATTCATTTTTACCTCCTAGGGAGAACGTGACTATCCCATACCACCTCTTCACCTGAAGAGCTAACATGACAAACTGATGGAAACTCATCCTAGAACCATGCACTTCTATATGAAAACAAATTTTAAATTCCAAATATGCATAAAACTAAAGAAAGCTCTGGGTCTTGCCATCACACAGTATTTGTAAAACTGAAGACATTTTGTTAATAGTAACCACAGCAACAATAGGGACAATGAACAATTATAAAGTTATGCAGCTTCCAGAGCCCTTGTACCCATGTGATCTCACTGGCTGTGATTGGAACAGCCACCCTGAGAGGCGGACACTGTCACCTCCTATTGCAGAGGTGCACCCAAATAATAGGTGACAGAGGTGGGATTCCAATTTAGGCACGCAGCTGCCTCCAAAGCTATGCTCGTAATCCTGGCTAGAAAACGTCGTCTGATGTTTGTGGCCAACGTCTCAGCTATATCCCACCTCAAAGCACCAGCAGGTTTCATAAGGCTGATCCCTTGATGAAACTTGAGGGAATAGCCTTAAAATATACTTCCACAAAAGAGTAATTTTGCTTGGGGCAAGCGGGTTGGGTTGGGTTCAAGTGCACAGTCTTTTTGGAGGTCTGGCTATCTTTGCTACTTGGATAAATCTATGGACTCTCCAGGTCTCAATAAAACAGAAATGATGCTATTTGCTCCTAACTACTCCCTCAGTTAGGAAAAATTGAAGCCATCAGAGTGAAGCATTGTCAGCAACTTGGAACAAGTAAGTACTAATAAAGTAAAAGTCAGAGTCAATAAACTCTTTCAAAATCATATTGAGTTGCAGTTGTCCATTTCCAAATTTTGTGAAAAGAAGTGTTCTATTCTTGGTATTGTCTTACTTCAAAGAAAAAAAAAAGATGTCAGGCTTACATTTCTAGTGCACTGGAGAGAAACATAATCAACTTTTTCAACTTGAAGTCTGTCTATTATGAATGCTTAGGGAGAATTTAATAAGACTGCCCATGGGTTAATTTCAAAGGCAAAATGTCAAGAGACTTCAGTTATGGGCTTGGGGGGACTGTGAAACACTGTCATGCCTTGAAGAAGCTATTGATGTGGACAAACATTTTTAGGCCCCGTTGCTTCATGCTGAATTTTTTACTAGGCAAATAAATGAGCACAGGTTGGGCAGAGTGTGCATTTTGGACAGATTGCTAAAACACATGATCAAAGAGTATGTCTGTCTCTTTCTCTACCACAATTTTTCCTATGTATGACAGTTAGTTTATCATAAGATAGTATGACTTAGAAGGTTCTAGAGTGATGCAGAATAAGAGAAAATAAAGATTCTACTGCTACATATACCTAGATGTGCTGAATAACATTAATATGATTCTTTTTTGACTCTGTGTCCCCACTTAAATCTCATGTTGAATTGTAAAGCCCCAGTGTTGGGGGAGGGATCTGATGGGAGGTGACTGGATCATGGGAACAAATTTCTCCCTTGCTGATCTTGTGATAGTGAGTTCTCATGAGATTTGGTTGTTTGAAAGTGTGTAGTGCTTCCCCCCTTGCTCTCTCTCTCTCTCATGTTCTGCCATGGTAAGGCATGTTTGCTTCCCCTTCCACCATGATTGTAAGTGTCCTGAGGCCTCCTGGCCATGCTTCCTGTACAGCCTGCAGAACTGTGAGTCAATTAAACCTCTTTTCTTCATAAATTACCCAGTCTCGGGTAGTTCTTTATAGCAGTGTGAGAATGAACTAATACCATATGTAAGAGCAGTGACTTTCTAAAAAAAGTAGGTAGCTGAGGAGATAAGAAGAAAGCAAGGGAAAAAAATTTCCAGATGCAAAAAGTAAATAACACAAACCACAGCGGTAAGTGCCCAATGCTGCAGCTACCTGGAGCAAAGACAGTATCCATTATTGTGACCTAGAGCTTAGATTTTAACCTTCACCTGAGAATGAAGGCTTTGGCCCACGTGAACCAAGAAGTGGGAACTGAGATTCCTGCCCAGTGTGGGTATCCTAAATGGTTGCCACCCTTGATGTAACAGCAGACTAAGGAAAACAAAACAAAACAAAACAAAACATATCCTTGGAACAGATTGGCAAAAAGGAATCTTGTCTCTATCTGGATGTGAAGAACACGGAGAAGAAGCTTACCCTGAAAGTTAAAATTCCAGGTCTGTGTCTTACGTGGATTTAGAGTTCAAAGTGTACAATACCTCAGATCCTAAAGCTGAGAAATTAACAAAACACTGGTCTTGGGAAAGTGCTAACCCTTGAAGAGCTGGCAGAAGAAAATGCAGAAACAGCACTGAGGAAAAGGCTGGCCACAGGGGATTGTCTCAGGATATGCTCCAATGAACATAACCTCAAGGCCCCAAATTACAGAACACATGAAGAAATAACCCATTATGTGCTAAACATAAAAGACAGAAGGATCAGTGTCCCAACGATTTCAAATATAAGAACAATCTAAAAAGTATTTAAATGATTGAAAATGAATTTAAACATTTAAGAATGTTTAAAATGCTTAAAGACATGAAAGAACCACATGAAAGAGCATAATGAAGAAAGAATAGCAGGGACACGGATGAAGCTGGAAAGTATCATTCTCAGCAAACTAACACAAGAACAGAAAACTAAACACTGCATGTTCTCACTCATAAATGGGAGATGAACAATGAGAACACATGGACACAGGGAGGGGAACATCACACACCAGGGCCTGCTGGGGGTTGGGGGGCTAGGGGAAGGATAGCATTAGGAGAAATACCTAATATAGATGACAGGTTGATGGGTGCAGCAAACCACCATGGCATATGTATACCTACGTAACAAAACTGCACATTCTGCACATGTACCCCAGAACTTAAAGTATAATTAAAAAAAAGACACATAAAAATGTATGGAAATGAAAATATAATTTAAAAATGCATCACAGAGTTCAATGACAGATTAGACACAGCTGAATGGAGAATGAGTAAACTGGAAGACAACTCTGAGGAACTGTTTGGAATACAGTAGAGAGAAGGACAGAAATGGAAAACATAAAACAGGTTAAGAAACATGTAGGATACAATATGAATATTAGAAAAATGTAGAGAGAACAAAGAGGCAATATCTAAAGAGACAATGACTGAGAGGTTTCCAGAATTAATGAACTCTTCAGACTCAGGAAACACAGTAAGTCCTGAATGGGGTTAAATTTTAAAAATCTGTATTAGTCACATTGTAATGAAACTGCAGAATACCCAAGATGAAGAGATGACCTTGGAAATAACTAGAGAAGAAAAACAGGACTTACAAAGCAACCACAAAGAAATAGCTTTCTCAGTAGCTACAAAGAGTTTAGGAGCTAATGGAATAATACCAAGAAAGTGTCCACCTATATCAATTATACCCAGCTAAGCTGTGATTTTAGAATAATGGCAAAATAAAAACATTTTCTGATGAAGTGAGACACAATGAAAAGGTCTGCAACTCACATACCTTTGAAGAAAGACCTAAGAAGGGTATATTTCAGGAAAAAGAATAATGAACTCAAAAAGGAAGTGGATGTGAGAAGCTAGCAACAATAACATGATGGTTCAGATCACAACCTATGGAAACTAAGTTTACTCTCCGGTAAGACTGTTTTCAAGCTGTGGTTTCAGATGTCCCAGTGTTCCAGAGATAGTCTCAGATGGTTTTTGCAGAATTGCCCTAAGCTGGAGTAAATAGCTCAGGAGAGCTGATTTCCTGTCCTGGCCATTACAATGAGTCTCTCAGACTTCCCAGAGAACCAACTACTCCCTGGAACACACTGTGAAGCAAAACAGCAGAAGGGCTGAGAGCGCAGGCTCTGAAGGCACACGGACCCACTCTCAGTGCATACTAGGTGATTCCACTGTGGCAAGTGACTGAATCTCTCTAATCCTCAGTTTCAACGTCTTTAAGTCAGATAGCCATATGTGTATGAGATCCTAACACAGTGCCTCAAACAAAATAAATACTCAATGAAAGATAGCAGTTACTATAATAATTATCAGTATTACAAGCTTTGTTAATTAATTTGTTTAATGAGAAACACACATATGTATTTAGATTAATAAAAAGTTACGTGTCCCTGGCATTACTTAAAGAGAAAAAAGTAAGAGCATTGATGTTAACTAAAATTTTGGTGCCATGTGTTAGACACTATACAGGCAATCTCATACTATTCCTGGCCTGTGAGCCCCACCAGCTGCCTATGACATGTAGGCAGGTCCTCTGTCAGCACCACCATGGTGCTGGACTGCCACTTTTCATTAAAACTATGAGAAGTTTCAATGGCTGGTGAGTCTCTCTCCGAAAGGCTATGCTGACCATATTTGATCTGGAAGATATATCCTGGTTGGTTTTGTCTTTTAACAATCACTCTCTGCAGCAATCTCTCGTCAGAGGAAAAATCAAAACAGAGCGGACAAAGGCATGAAATGTCTATGCATGTTACATGGGAGGTGATAAGTGGCAAGAGAGGCTGGGTTACTGACAGCTCCATGCCACAGCGGATCATTTCTGCGATTCATTAAAAGACACTCATTCACCTTAGCCTCCAGGTACAGAAACTGGTCTATTGCAATGACAAAAGCAGCAACTCACAGATGCAGGCAAGTGTCCAAGGAGAAAGCTGCAGAGGGATCTAATATCTTGTTGGCAGGCGCGGAGCAGAGCTCTATAGCTGGAACAGAGGTTTAAACATAAATTCTGAGTCCTAGAGAAAAATGTCCAAGAGGGCACCCTTTTTCTTTATTATCTACCAAATAAATTGATGTCCAAAGTAGAGTCCCCTTTGGCCACCATCTTTCTTCAAAGTTTGCAGTAGTAACTTTGATTCATAATGTTTTCACACAACACATATTCTCACTCTCTCTACTCTCTCACCCTCTCTCCGCTTCATTGCCCTCAAATCAAGAATGAAAGGACTTTCAGGTGCCTAAAACAAGAGTTTCTACTTGTTTTGGGCAATTTCTTATGGCTATCTCATATACTTCTCAAACTCTCTTACAGAGCATGACGATTACAGGAACAACCAGGAAACTGAGACCTGGGAGGGTCATGACCTGCTGCTTCACTCTGCTGAATGGGGCAGAGTCAGCAGGGTCCTCACCGGACACCACACTGTCCCTTCCTAAGACATATCTGGGAGAGAGACCTGGGGGGATTTTGGGGAGAGCAAGGTGTGGGGTATCAGGAGGTTTGGGTTCCTGTGATGTGGGTGGGCCTTCTTACCCACCTGTGTAATCCTGAGCAACTGCCTTCCACCCCTGGGCCCCAGCTCCTTCATCAGGACCGGGTGACCACGAAGATCTCTCTCTGGCTTCTCAGCTCTAAAAGTCTCCAGGAGCTTCCTAGTGCTTCTGTGTCAATCTCTGGTGAGGACAGACAAAAATCTGGGATCCAGGGGAAAGCATGTTTCCTTTTTTTTTTTTTTTTTTTTTTTGAGACAGAGTCTCGCTCTGTCGCCCAGGCTGGAGTGCAGTGGCCGGATCTCAGCTCACTGCAAGCTCCGCCTCCCGGGTTCACGCCATTCTCCTGCCTCAGCCTCCCGAGTAGCTGGGACTACAGGCGCCCGCCACCTCGCCCAGCTAGTTTTTTGTATTTTTTAGTAGAGACGGGGTTTCACCGTGTTAGCCAGGATGGTCTCGATCTCCTGACCTCGTGATCCACCCGTCTCGGCCTCCCAAAGTGCTAGGATTACAGGCTTGAGCCACCGTGCCCGGCCTGGGAAAGCATGTTTCTAACTCATCGCAGAACCCGTCTGTTCTGTTCCACTCTGGCAGTGATCCTTGCTGTTAGCATACAAGTGAATCAGGGGCTGGGAGACCTTGCTGTTTGTGGCGTTTGAAGCGAGACTTTGCTATAGCCATTCTGAGTAAGTAGCTACAAAGCTGCTAATTGGATTTGGCAAGTTGCTGAGTCACTGTCGTGTAAGATCAAGTTGCTTTGTGCTGATGATGAGGCCCATCCTGTCGGCAGCTAAGAACATTTTCTTTGTGATTAAAAAGAACAGGAGTGTGCAAAGACACGCTGTGGATTAGTTTTCACAATTCACCATGAGTAATTAAAATCTAACAGACCGCAATTAGACAACATCCACCAGAACCTTATTTGCCATTAGTCTTTTAATTAAATATGTCCCGTGATTTAGCTCTAATTCTGCACAGATTTCTGATGGGGGTGGGGGAGAAACAGCACTGGGCGCCCTGATGTATTGGTTATGACATCTTCCTGGAAGAGGAGGGTAGGGAGGAAGCTTGAGTGTTTCGTATAAATTACTTACTTTCCCTTCTTGGGATCTCTGCACAACAGAGATATGAAGTGAGCCTGGCCCCTCACTAAACCACCACCAGGCACATAATGCAGTGCAGGACCCCCTAAGAAGAAGGGCCAGGGCAGAGCTGGTTGAGGACTTTGATTTTTTAATCTTCCAGCACTGACAAGGTGAGAAGTGGGAGAAATCTGTCATTATGCCATTAAAAAGAAATGTTTACCAGGGCACTCAGGCACAAACTGAGGTGGAAAAACCATTTTTAAATGGAAGAAACTGAGAGTCCTTTTTTTGTGATCTCACTGGCTTATCACGAAGGAGGAATGGCAGTGCTGGGCATGTCCAGGGTCACTGTGTGGAATCAGAGCCAAGGAACAGGGCGTGGGGAGGACCTGTCTTCCTGTGCACAGCCCAGGGCGGGGGGTGGTCCAGGCCAGCACAGGCTTCCACTAGGCCCACCCCTGGCACTAGTGGGCAGAAAAGCATTTACTCATCTGCTTCCTTTGGAGTTGGGCATGGAGAGGGAGGAGATATTCTACTCTAGAAGCTTGGAAAGGATCCATGATTGCAATTAGATTTACAGACTCTTTTTTAAAGGATTCCTCACTAGAATGAATGCGGGTGAGGACAGAGTTAAAGGCAGTTCACATAATGGCTCATTCTTAAGCTTGCTTTTTGCCCAATAGGAAAATGGTGTCTACTGCTTGCTGAGAATTGATGCATTTGTATTATTTCAACAACCATCAGGTGCCCAGGATAACAACACCTAAACCCAAGGCTAGAAGATGCCATTTGTCCAATAAACTAAAAGGAGGTGGAAAGCCCAGACTTAGCCTGAGTCCATTCATTGGCTACTCTTGGCTTTCCTTCTAAGACTGACAAACTGCGGAGGTTCAACTTACATGATTTCCTAATATAATTAAAATCACTCGAGGGAGAGTCCTTCGACTCCTTTGGAGTTACGTTCCAAAGTATCATCTACAAGACTGAGTTTGGGCCTAGAATGCATCGAACAACTCAGAAAAAACACTGAACAGTATATGGTGTTAGGATTGTGGCCCAGCCCCCCAAAACCCACCTAATTTATTATATTTACAAAGTTCACCTTAGCATGGGAAAATGAAGCATCAAGTTCTAGTTTGAGTCAGTTGGGTGTCTAGCAAAACAATATCCAAAATGATGGTGATGAAAGACTTAGAAATCCTAAAAGAATGGGTTGACCATGAGAGATGATCAGAGATGAGTGGGGAAGTTGAAAGAGAGCCTATTAATAGTCATCTTTTAAAATATTCTAGCCTTTCTTTCCAGGCAGAAATAAGAAGCCACCGAGAAATGCTTTCAAAGTTCAGCCACCAGAATCACAACTCCCCCACCTCCTGCATTCACATCAATCCTGTTCTTTCTCTTCTGTCCCCTCCTGAGTCTAACCCCACCATGGCGAGCTGCATTCCACTGCCTTCAACTTCTCAGGGGCCTTGCCTACCAATGATCCCTTCTTCCTCCTTTACCTGCAACCTATCTTTCACCTGGAAGCCTTCTCTTCCCTCCCACCAGCACTTAGAGAAGTTGAACTCTAGCCCATGTGAAAGAAACTCACTCCTGCCTGGGCCTCCTCTCCGGCCATCTTGTTTATCTCTTGCCTCTCCTTCTCAGCCAAGCTTCCTGAAAATATCTCCATTGTCCAGACCACTGCCATCTTGTCTGATCAAGGGCACAAGTAGGAATTGAAGGCCAGTTTGTGCATCAGGTGCAGGGCTGGGTCTGCGTCCCAGGAGAGAAGGGTGCCCGGCCATCACTCCCGCGAGGGCATGTTCTTCCCCTTCCTCTATATCCTGCCCCACCCCAACCTTCCATTTCATCAATTCCTGCTCATTCCTCAGGTGTCTGCTTGGAAGGTCCTCCCTGCTTGGAAGGTCCCCCCTGGAAAAGATTTCCCTGCCCCACTCTTCTAGGAATTCCCCTGGCATTGCCATGCTGTCGTACCATGATGATCTGACACTTGGCTTTTCCCCCAGCCCAGACCCCTAACTCTGAGAGGGCAGGGACTCTGCCTTTCTTCACTTTCACTTGCATCCCCAGCACCTGGCATGATGCTTGGCCCCCAGGAGGGCTCCACAGATACCTGGTGAATGGCAAACGAACAAACTTCCTTCCTAGGTGGAATGCTTGTATCCCCCCACAGGCCCAATATCCTCAGCCTCCCAAGGGCTGCTCTGCTGGGCCAGCTGGGGCACCTTCACGGCCGCAGTGAGCGGAGGCAGCACACAGAGGTGGACCTGGAGTGCTTCGTGTTCTCTCATTAGCAACATGCACACTTTCCCTAGTGACAAGCCTTCCTCCCCAGGGGAGGTCGGGCTGCTAGCCTGCCAACGACTACACCTAGGTTATAGCTTTGGTATGGGGAGGATAAAACTCTTTACGGTCTTTTTACTTCATCCACTGTAAACATGCCAGGAGGAAGAAGTTTTCGGGTAAAACTGAACCTTGAAGAGCAAACACTTTTCACTGGGGCCTTCAGTGCAGAAGGCACAGGCCAGGGTCTGAGGCCTGAGCACAGCACAGCTGATGTTCTTGAGGACCAGCAGCTGTATCTGCCCCACCTGGGTCAGTGCCAGTCCCAAGGAGAAGCCGGCAGCAGGAGGTGACAAAGAAGCCCCCGGTGGCCTCCACTGCCACTGGCACCTTCCATCCAGGCCACCAGCAGGGTCTCTGTTTCTGGTCCTCCCCACCGACTGCAGCCTTCCTCCAATCCCCACAACAGCTGGTGAGATCTTTGACAAACATCAATCTGATCATGTTACACCCTGCTTCAAATGCTTAGCCAGCCTGTCTGGCCCCAGCCACTTCCTCACTCTGTTGTCCCGCCTCACTCCTGCAGCTGGAGTCCCATAGCCCTTTGGCGTGTTCCTGGAGGCATTCTCACAGGCTACTCCCACTCCCAGACCTGGACCCTTCCCTCGGGGAGGGCTAGTATGAGGGGAGGAGAGGAGAGGACTGGGCCCATGGCTCAGTCCCCTTTTGGACCAGCTCATCCTCTGGCTTGCAAGGCTATCTCTTCAGAGTTGCAGTGGAGATGATGTCAGGGAAGGCAGGTTAGGGAGCCTGACTGTGGCTATAAATCAAGCCGTAGCCTCTCATTTCATCATATCAGTAATGAATATTTGATCTTCGCCTGATTCCTGTCTGTACTCTTAATGACATCTGAACTCAGCAAAGGAAGGGGGATGCCACGTACAGGTCCCCCTCAAAACATCAACAGACCCCATCTTTTAAGTTGCAGGCTCACATACACGAATTAGAAAGCAGAGCAGCAGGCATCCACAGCATTCGCCCATAGGCAGCACTTCATCTGTACTGGTTGAATGAGTGAATGAAAAGTATTCAGAACTGGCTGGGAACAGTTGAACGAACTCATTCTTGGTGACTGCTCCGGGCTCTGTCACTGACTAGAAGTGTGTCTTTGAACGAGTTACTCAACCTCTCTTGGCCCCTGCCATGCCATTAGGACAAAATAATATACTGGATGTAATACACTTAGCAACTGTCAGGTATACACTGGTAATCTATGTTAGCTCTTTATTTTTATCAGTTTTTACTCTTATCACTGATTCTTGCCCGTGGCCATGATGGCTGGCTGGACTCATGCCTGGCCCTCACCATTCTTGGGGAGAAAAAACTGGCCAAGCACATTAGCTTTGAGGCTTGAGAGTCCCAAAGCTTTTGAGGTTATTTTCTCTTTACATTTTCTGCATTGAAGTTGGCTGTGCCCTTTGTACCAAACATGCCATCTTTTCCACTATATATGAGTCCCTGAGACACACTTATTTTTAGCTTTTGCTCAAAATGAGAGGTGTCATTTTCTCCCTTGGCCAATCACGAAGAAAGGGGCTCCCGGTACCAGTGGGAAAGGGTGAAGGGGAGAAGATCCAAGCCTCAGAAAGCAGAAATTCCTGCTCGCACAGCAGGGATAGTGATGGGAAGCTGAGGGGAGGGGTGAGAGTGGGTAGGAGGGGTGAGGGAAGGAGAGAGGGGTAGCAATGGGAGTTTTCTTGGCATGAGGGTTGAACTGGGTTTGGAGGCAGATTTTGAGCAACATTTTTGTTAAAGCTATTTCAGATGAACTCTTGATCTCAAGAAATGATCCAGGATGAAACAGAATATTTCAGAAAGGAATGAGCTTAGAATCAGAGAAAATGGAGGCTTCGGATATAGATTTTTGAAATCAATTGATCTCTGAATCGAATAATTTTAAAAAGAGAAGCATCTTGGGAATATAAAAGACAGATTGACAACTCAATATATTTCAGCAATCAATAGGAAAAGACTATTTAGCAACGAAGTGAAGGCTGTCAGGTGACTGCCACCTGTCCTTCCAGCTCTCAAGATTACAAGCACAGTTTCAGCAAGTGACTGAACCCTCCGATCCTCACTGCAGGGGCTGCTGCGTGCCTCTCACGCATCCATTCACCTCCATCCATTGTGGCATCCAGCCTCTAAGACAGTGGCCAACAACCCCTGCCATCTGGCACTCATCGCTGGTGTGAGCCCCTCCCACATCGTACTGGGGTTGGCCGGTGAGGCCAACAGCATATGGCAGACAGGACAGGGTGTCACTTACTTCACACCCTGCATCTAACCCAGAAGCAAATCCCACAGTCTCCATCTCCAGAACATATCCTGCACCTGAGCACCTCTTACCACCTCATCACTGCTATCCAACCACCACCATCTCTTGTTTACATTTTTGCAATGGTCTAACTGGGCTCCCAGCTTCCACCCTTGCCTTCTTACAGCAGCCAAAGCAATGCTGCTAAAACAAGGCACATCACATCCCTCCTCCTGAAAATCTTCTAGTGCCTTCCCACTTCCTCCAGAGTAGAGGCCGTCCTTTCAATGCCTACAAGCCCATGTGATCTGGCTCCCACCTGTTCTTCCTGACCTTATCTCCTGCAATGCCCATCACGGACTCTGCTTTAACTGCTGTGGCCTCTCTCGGCTGGTGTCCATGGTACCACCGCCTGTTCCTCAAATTTGGGGCATGCTGCTGCCATACCCTTTACAACCGCTGCTCCTTCTGTCTAGAATGCTCTTCCCAGTCTCCAGCTGGCCCACTGCTGCATGTCTTTGCTCAGTTGTCACCATCTCTGCAAAGCCTTCCCTGACTGTCCCATTTAAAACTGCACACGCTCTCCCATCACAATCTAAAGGTCCTACATATGTTCCCCATTTATTTTATGGTCTGCCTTTCCCCACTTGTCAGCTGTACATGCACAGAGCTTTCTCCTTAGTTTTGTTCTCTTCTCTTGTCTTTGAGCCTGGCAAACAGCAAGGGTTTAATCAGTATTAGCAGATATTGATACTGATCACTGTTAGTGATGTGCACAGTCCCATGCACTGACTGAGGCGACAAGGAAGAATAAGACCTGACCCTTGCCCTAAGGAAGCTCAGCCCCCACCCCCACCTCTGCCTATTCTCCACTCTGCTTCCTCCTGACACAGCCTGCAATCTCACCAGCCAAATCCTGCTGCCACCTGGAGGCCGGGACAATATTCACTGAATCCCTCGGCCCAAGGAGATGCCGCTTGCAAAGAACTTTGGTTTGAAAACACAAAGAGCACCCTGTCACCCTGCTTGGCTGGGGGACTCTGAGTGGCAGGACCTCAATGACAAGGGGGACAGAATGCTGCTGTCTGGATTCCACTCAAAGTGCAAATGAATGTGTGGCAAGCAGACAAAAACCTGCCGTTGTCAAACACATAAAGCAGATACCTTCTGAATGGAAGAACAGTGCACACACAGACACACGCTCTTTAAAATCCCCTCTTCCACGCACCATCTAAGGACCACGTGGCCATCATGTCACTGTCTTTGTTCATGAGGGCAGGCTCTGACTGCTCCTGGTGGAAAGGCTGCCTGGCTTTGGGTTGGTCTCAGCAGTGTAAAAGGATAATTATCTGCCGGCCGCCTGGGAATGTAAGGTATCAAATAGATTACCTTAGTAATTGAAATAATGAAAAGAATCATCAGGACTAGAATATTTTTTTAATCATTTTAATTGAAGACTCTAAAGAAGGGCTAAAATATGAATTGGAAAGGAGCATCCTTATTAATCCATCTCATAATTACAGGACGCAGTTGGAGGCTTGCTGCCTCCTCACAAGCTTTTGGGGTTCCTTCCAACGGAGAGGTCTCCCCAGGGTTCTCCTCCGACTCTGTACCACACGGAGTCACAGAGGGCTCACTCTGATATAAAGGTGGCTGTAAAGACCTATTGATTGGCGGGGTGCGGTGGTTTATACCTGTAATCCCAGTACTTTGTGAGGCCGAGGTGGGAGGATGACTTGACCCCAGGAGTTTCAGACCAGACTGGGCAACACAGTAAGACGTCAAATCTACACAAAATACAAAAAATTAACCAGGCGTGGTACTATGTGCCTTGTAGTCCCAGCTACTCAGAAGGCTGAGGTGGGAGGATCGCTTGATCACAGGAGGTGGAGGCAGAAGTGAATCAAGATTACGCCACTGCACTCCAGGCTGGGTGACAGAGCGAGACCCTGTCTCAAAATAAGAAAGACCCATTGATTTATTTATTCTCTTATTTGTAGCCAATGGACATTCTACAAACAGACTTTTTGGTTACACTGTCTTTGAAAGAGCTGATACAGAATCAATTACAAGAGATATACACAATCAGAAATGGGTATTTATCTATGCAGGATATCTCCTGAAAAATAAAAAGATCATTAAAGCACAGACACATATACTGAAGTGTATCCATTTAAGATGGCCCGCCTCAAATGTTAGTGTGCTCTGGCTGGCACAAGGCCATGGATGGCATGACAGATGTCCCTTCTAATGGCCTTGGAAACCACTCTCTAACTTTGGATTTCCAAGAAATCACTTTTGGGGCCATTTTCCCTGAGAATTTGGCATCACGAGAGATAGAAAGTAGAACAGGGCTAATAATAGCTTCATTGCTGCTATCGCCCTGACTCAGTCAGTTTTATTTCATTAATGGCTCTTTTCTAGGATAGCATTTTGTGGGTATATTTGTGGATGTTCATTGTGGCATGAATGGTATATAGACTAGGGTATAAACACTATTACTTTTCCTAAAGAGTGTCAAATGCGGGCCAGGCGTGGTGGCTCATGCCTGTAATCCCAGCACTTTGGGAGGCTGAGGCAGGTGGATCATAAGGTCAGGAGATCGAGACCATCCTGGCTAACATGGTGAAACCCCATCTCTACTAAAAATACAAAAAATTAGCTGGGTGTGGCGGCGGGCGCCTGTAGTCCCAGCTACTTGGGAGGCTGAGGCAGGAGAATGGCGTGAACCTGGGAGGTGGAGTTTCCAGTGAGCTGAGATCCGGCTACTGCACTCCAGCCTGGGCGACAGAGCGAGTCTCCGTCTCAAAAAAAAAAAAAAGTGTCAAATGCTACAGGTATAGGTAATGTCGTGACTAGGCCAGGATGATCATCTTGATTTCCTTTGCCACCAACATTTAATTGCCAAATTCAAACAGTTCTTGATTTGGGCATTGTTTTTATAATTGTTCATTATATTGTATATTTATTTTTTATGCATTTTTATGCATGTGTGTTACATCTAGCCATAAAAAGGACTGAAAGATTCAATGTGCTGCCTCCTGTTAGGTTTCCTTGGCTATGTGCCAATCACAGAACTGCCCTGAGCTTTAAGGTGTGTTGCAGAAGCCACTGAACACGTGCCCTGTGCTCGGGCCTTTATCCATTTTGGCTCAAGGGCAGAACGAGAGCAGGTTTCCTCCTGCTTCCCAGAAAGTGAGCACCTTCCCGATGATCAGCTGGTGAGGATGTGGGAACAGACAGAAACCACGGGGCAGAGGAGGCAGGCTTGGGAATCAGATAGAACTGGGTTTGCATCCCAGCTCTGCTACTTAGTCCTGTGATCTGGAAAAGTTAACTAACCCCACAAAGCCTCCACTTCCTCATCTATAAACGGAGACTTAATGGTACTTATCTCAGAGGACTGCTGTCATGGGTGATTGACTAACACACTGATTGTTACCGGTGCAAACATACTGTTGGCTGTGGGTAACAGAATTTCCAATCCAAACAGCTTCAAAGGATGCAGAACTGTGTTGGACTGAATTCGATTCATGAGGAGGAGGGCAGGGTTATCCTACCGCAGTGGTTCTGCCTTGGTCTCTCCACCCCTGCTCACCTCTACTGTCTTCTTTGTGGCAGCTTTGTCCCTAGGCCTATAACAGGCCCAGCTGCTCACCCCAGGCTTCTCTCTCCAGAGTAAGGCATCACTCCCAGAGGTCCTCAGATCTTGCACACCTTCCTCTCACAAACCACTGTTCCCATTTGGGTTATCCCCTGTTCCTAAACCAATCCTGTCCCACAGGAAGTAGTGTGCACTGACTGAGACCTGGTGAGAAAGCAGGCGTCAATGCCCCAAATGGCCGAGCTCCTATATAAGAGGTAAGACAGGAAGCACGTTGAGGAGAAACGCACAGTGAGTGGGACCCACACATATGTGATTAGCACTCAATGAGTGGAAACTATTACTGTGTAATCGTGTAAATAATGAGACAGTTATTCAATGTCTATTGATAGAATACCTTTGTTTTTAACTTCCTCCAAGGAGAGTGAAACAGCTGACTTTAAACTCAGCATGTTTTCGATGACAATGCTTTCCAAGCTTCCATTCATCCTCTCTCTCTCCCAACTCCGCCAGACAGTGGTGTCTACCAACAGTGCGCTCCCTTATGAGGCCGCCCGAACGTGAAAACAGCATCGGTGCCAGTGTGAGCCTTCAACCACAGCATTCGAAGGAACATGGTTTTGTTCTAAGCCAGGCTTGTTACTGATCAAATGCTAGCATGAAACTTTCATAAGGTTATTATAGAGCATGGCTTTCACCTTCTAATATTCAAGCTGTTCTGTACAGTTGCAAAGGGACAACAAAACTGGGAAGCGCTCCTGTAAATCAATACGAACACTGTGGCCTTTCAGCCACCGCCAGGAAGGTGATACAAGGTCCTGGCCTCGTCTGTTGGCATCCAGAGCTTGTGGCCAGCGCCCCCAAAACAGGGTGGGCTGTAGATTCCAGTGTTAGGGCTAGGGTGGGTGAAAGGAGGTCTCCGCCATTTCCAATGTGGCCATTTGAAGGATGTGAGTCACCAACTTAAGGCTGGTCCATCAAGAGAATTTTAGAGATGAGAAAAGTGAAAGGTTCAAAAGGGAGCTTCGGTTGCCATTTAATAAGATATTGGCATCCTTAAAGGTTCCCAAGAGAGCTCGAGATGACAGCCCGGAGAGATTTTCAAAATTCAAATACCTGGACAGAGCCTACAAGGCAAAACTGATAATGACCTTGATTTTTGGGGCCCATATATCCTGCCCCTGCCCTGTGAGCCTTATATACACCCCACTCCACCCTCACACAAACACACGCACCCCTGGAGGTACCCTGCTGGCCTTCAGGAAACACACACATTCTCTCAGGAGTATCGGGAACCCCTTTCCTGGCAGGGCTGTGGATACTTGCTCCCTTCCTCCTAGATCCAAGAATTCCTTCAATATTATGTCGGGTTTTTTTTTTTTTTTCCTATTTAAAGAAACTCTTATGGGATAGAAAGTTTACCAGTTCAGAACAATGTCACCTGATTTTTCCTTGTTTGCAATACCCTCAAACATATCTTCTTTTTTTCAGACACTCAAAAAGCAAGAGGCAAGCAGAAGAGTGGAAGTGGCAGGGTTGTGCGAGGATAGGAAAATGCAACCAACCAACCAAACCAAGAAAACAAAATGGCAAACTCTGCCAGATAAAAAATAAGAGGAAACTTTGTACAGACAAAACAACAAAAGTCTCCAATTCTAAAAGCTTTCTACCAGGGAAATTCTCATTGAAGTCCGTGCTTAGAAGGTACTACATATAATGGAGAAAAAATACCGTGTGCTTGGTAAAAAAACAGCCTACTAGAATTCTTCAGAATTGTCATCCCTCTCCCCGCCCTCCTCCCGTAGACTAACTGACTTTGTTCTTTTGAAAAAACTGTTTAGAATGAAAGGGATAAGAAATACGGGAAGAGAAACAATGCAGAGAGGTTTCAAAGTAAGAGACAGGAGGAAAGTGTGACTACTAAAAGCAAATTGTGGAAGGGTGAAAGCTGCACCCCAAACTGGATCTATGGGACATGAAATGCCGGCTGCATGTGAGCATCTTGGTAACCAAATAATAGGAAAGAATGTGGGAGCGGGCAACCCTGGGGCAAAAGCTGACACCAACGTATCCATTCATCTTAGAATTGAGACTCTGATCTGTCATTCCCAAGGCCAGAGCTACAGAGAAACTTTCTGTCTTGGGCAGAATAGATGGCTGAGACATCAGAGACAGAGACTGAGGATATATCCCAGGAGCCTGTTGACACAGAGGCCGTGATAATTAAAGAGAAGTTCCAGCCGGGCGTGGTGGCTCACGCCTGTGATCCCAGCACTTTGGGAGGCTGAGGTAGGCGGATCACTTGAGGTCAGGAGTTCAAGACCAGCCTGGTCAACATAGTGAAAACCCGTCTCTACTAAAAAATACAAAAATTAACTGGACATGGTGGCACGTGCCTGTAATCCCAGCTACACAGGAGGCTGAGGCAGGAAAATGGCTTGAACCCAGGAGGCGGAGGTTGCAGTGAGCTGAGATCGTGCCACTGTGCTCCAGCCTGGGCGACAGAGCCAGACTCTGTCTGAAAAAACAAACAAAAAAATCCAAAGGAGTCCCTCAGCGCAGCCAGGCCGGGAGGCTGTTGTGCAGGCCCGGCTGCTGGTGCATACCCACAGGGGTTGTAGACCCCACGGGGGTGGCCCCGTGGAAGCAAAGGTACAGGAGTGAGCAAGGGTCACTTGTAATATCAGCCGAACCACACCCTGGAGAGGCTCTCCCAGCTGCTGGGCATCCTAATCCTGCGCACAGTGTGGACGAATCAACAGGAGACCTGAAAACATGCAGAACAGACAGAAGGGCAGGGAAAGACATGGCGTCATAGGCAGAGCTGCTGCATGGCCAACGCTCTCCATTCCCATAGCATCCACATGCCCTGTGCATCTCCCGTGCAGCCAGCAGAGGGTAACTCTCTGTACAACTGTGGGCCCAGTGCACAGAGTCAGCTGGAAGAACAAAAGCTAAAAATGTGAATCTTACTAGAACCTGGTTAAACTTTTCTTCCTCAAACTTAAAATAACTGTTGGTTTTACCAGGAATTAGTTCACCAACTCTCGGGATGCTTTAAGATCTGGATGTGCACCAACTCTCTCGGGATGCAGAGGCTGGTGTGGGAGGAAGGACAGGCATTTCCCGAGAGGCCCTGGGGGACCCTGCCACGGTCTGTGATCGCACTGACTTGTTTGAACAGTGTGGCGGTCAGAAGTGAGTCCATTTTCCCTTTAGTAGATCCAGTAGGCTGTCGTGAATATTCTGCCTCAATAAGGCTCCTGGTAAGGAGAACAGGCTACGAAGGGCAGAGTGTGCCAGCAGTTATCTTCTCAAAGGCACTGGCCTACAAAAGACGGAGCCTGGGAATGAAGTGCAACGCGGATCCTGGAGCGCTGAAGTCTCCAGCAGTGGTGCTGTTCCTCCCAGGTTACAGACTAACGAGTTGCTTCCCTGCCTTCAATTTCCTGGACAATGTGTGCTTGCTTACTGGGGATAAAAGGCAGGGCTCCAGGAGAGTTTCTCTTTGCCCAGGTGAAGCACAGTGGAGCTGTGCTTTCTTACTGCAGGTGAGCGGTGAGCAATTGGAGAACACAGCATCTGGAAACGGGGGCGTCTGTGGCTCCACGACAAGCCTGGGAGGGAGGTTTGTAAATATCCGCAGTGGGGTTGCTGAAGCCAAGCTGATGGATTTTGCTTTTTCGAAAAAAGAAAAAATGAAAACCTCACTTGGTACTTCATGTTGATTAGGAACAACCCTCGCACAGGCGGTGCATCAACAGGCCTAAGAAATCTTTACTATTTACTTACCTCATTGGTAAAAATTAAAATGGCCTCAAAGGTCAAATGTATTTCAAAAAACCATCAAGGCAGGCCGCTCTACAATGAGGCTCCCAGAAAACTTATTTTGGACGGTTTCCTTTTAAGTAACAGCTGAAACTTTCCTGTATTTATCACACCTTAGATGAAGAGGCTTTGAAGGGCCCTAACCCACGACAGGAGGGGACCCATGGTAAGTCTGGAGGAGATGCTCTAGACTTCCAGTGTTCCCAGGACACGTTCCCTACCAGCACACAGCGGTCAGATGCCACTGTATATAGGGGCTTTGACCTGTTCTTCTTCACTTTGGACTAAAACCATGCAGTGGTCAGAAGCATGGACTCTGGGGGCCTTTGAACCTTGGTTTAAGTCCTAGCTTTGCTACATGACCTTGACGTGTTAATTTTTCTAAGCCATAATTGCTTTGCCTGTATAATTGGGTTAGGAACAGTATCCATCTCATACAGTTGTTGACGGGATTAAATCAAATGATGCAAGCAGTGTGTTTAGTGGGGTAGCAGGGACATGACAAGCTCCAAGAAGAGGGAGGTCTGGATGTAGACCCAGGTCAACTCCCCTGCCTTTGCTCACAAAGGCCATGTGACCTTGTGGCAGCACCAGGCGCTGTCCTGCCTGACCTACCGTTCTGGGTAGGGGAACCCCTCACCCGCTGTCCTCCTGGATCCAAAGCAAGGACTACAGAAGAAGATTTAGAAGGAAGATTATTTTCTAACACTCCAGAGTTTTGCTGTAAGAAGCAAAGTGGTCGCTGGTAGCCTGAGAAATGTCTTGTAGACATTTCCCATGAAGCTGGTCCTCCCTCCTACACACAGGCCATTGGGCACCTGAGGGCCCAGGCCACAAATTCCTCCTCCTAAGCCATTTTTAATTAATTTTAAACATAAAAAATAACCCACTGCTTTATTTTGGTTTTTATTATTGCTTCCCAGGGAATAACTGATCAAACAACAGGTCAGTGTTCCAACTTTGCCAAAATTGGAAATGGCTGTGCTAGAAGTTAGGATTCTTGATTTTTTTTAATTATAATTTTTTTTTTTTTTGAGATGGGGTCTCACTATGTTGCCCAGGCTGGTCTTGAACTCCTGATCTCAAGCAATCCTCCTACTTTGGCCTCCCATAGCACTGGGATTACAGGCACGAACCACTGCACCTGGCCAGGATTCTTCATTTTTTTTGATACACGCAACAACTTGGATGAATCCCAAGGGCATTATGTTGAGCGCAAAAGGCCTATCTCAAAAGGTCACATAGAGTATGACTCCATGTACATAATAGTCTTAAAGGGACAAAAGTATAGAGATGGAAAACAGATTAGTGGTTGCCAGAGGGCAGTGATGGTGGGGTAAGGAGGGCAGGTGTGACAAGGACCAGCACGAGGGAGAGCCTTTTCATGACAGAATGTCGCATGACTGATGCCTGCTCTGACGAGTCATTGCCTAGGCTGTGCTGGCTGTTAAATATTATGAATATAACCCCTAAGTGTTCCAAGATTTTGTCTTGCATCCTGGAAAATGAAAAAAACCAGCAACAATACACACACAACTCTTTGATTAAAGTTTTATGCTTTCAGGAGTCTTGAAACTGCTTTTTTTTTTTTTTTTTTTTTTCCCCTAAATGTAGGGGCTGTGTGAAGTTTTTTGATTTTAACTGTTGGAAAGAAATCTGACTAGCTTCGTGACTCGTAACCAACTCTTCTTGCTGTTACCATATGGTGTTTCCTTTAATAAAAACATTTTACAGAAATAATGATAAAAAAACTACTTTAAGCTTTTATAAAAGTTAGATGTTTCTGGCAATAAAAACATCCCTTATAATTATGTAGATAGCTTTGTACCCAGTAAACAGGAAAAACTCTTGTTCTCCTTGCTGTTTTACTTCTAAGAAATGACGATGCTCTCTGTCATTCATCTCTGGACATATTCTGAATCTCTTATTCATTGACCTCACTTTGGATTGTAGTAATGTACACTCAAAGAACCTGTTCTATTCATATATCTTTTAGGGTTCTATTTCCTCTGACTGTTTGCAGTAGAGCAACATATTCAATCTCTTCAGAGCTCTGGCATAGTGTGTCACTTCTGATGAGGGCAGCTGCATTCAACAAAAGAAAAAGGACACATTTAAAAAATTCTAGAAGTAGCTGGGTGCGGTGCTTATGCCTGTAATCCCAACACTTTGGGAGGCCAAGGCAGGAGGATTGCTTGAGCCTGGAGTTTGAGACTAGCCTGGGCAACATAGTGAAAAAAATTAAAAAATTAGCTGGGTGTGGTGGTGTGCATCTGTAGTGCCACATACTCAAAAAAGCTGAAGTGGAAGGATTGCGTGAGCCTAAGAGTTCAAGATTACAAAAGTGAGCCAAGATTGCACCACTGCACTCCAGCCTGGGTGACAGAGCAAGATGTGCTCTCTAAACAACAACAACGACAATAACAACAACAGATTCTGAAGGTATGCAGACCAAAGCAACTACTAATGGTGCCACGGGGAATCCGGGCTCTTCTTTCTGTTCCACTACCCTTAGGAAGCAAGCCACTGTCTTCATGGTTTGCAAGACGGCTGCTCCCTCTCCAGTCCTCCCATCAGCAATGCACAGAGAGATGGAAGAAGGGACACATGGTGAAAGGCCAAAGGGGCATGACAGACAGTCCTCACGAGACCTCGCCCAGAAACCTCTGCTTATTCTCACTGGCCAAAACTGGGTCACATGACCACCTCTAGGCTGGGACGGGGAAGTTATGCATGCGGGCTAGGTCAGCTGACCAATGCCATCTGCCACTCACACTATTCCAGAAAGCAGGGAGGGGCTCACTTCCCTTCCCATAGGATCTTATTTCTTTTTGAGACAGAGTCTCGCTCTGTCGCCCAGGCTGGAGTGCAGTGGCACAATCCTGGCTCACCGCAACTTCCGCCTCCTGGATTCAAGCAATTCTCCTGCCTTAGCCTCTCGAGTAGCTAGGACTACAGGCACGTGCCACCAAGTACCATTAGTTTTTGCATTTTTAGTAGAGACGGGGTTTCACTATGTTGGCCAGGCTGGTCTTGAACTCCTGACCTCGTGATCCACCCGCCTCGGCCTCCCAAAGTGCTGGGATTATAGGTGTGAGCCATTGCGCCCAGCCAGGATCTTATTTCTAAAGCCTGTTCTATTTCTTGTTTCCCCCATTGCCTTTCAGGATCCCTTTTGAGTGGCTGTGAGTGTATTTCTGTGAGGTTTTTGAGGCTCAATTTTACTTCTGATGGAAGCAACTGTGTGATCTCCCTTCATGCAAGCTCATCTGTGTTGCTAATATATGGTACCTATGAAGTCTGATTTCATTTCCTTACATTAATTCATAGGGCAAAGGGAAAGTACAGTAAATTTAAATGAATGTTTTCATCCAGAATAATCTGGCTTAGTGTGGAGGGCGAGAGAAAGGGAGCAAACTCACGTGCTAATGGGAATGGTGGGGACAGAAGAGAGATGAGCGAGATGGGATGCAAATTATTCCACATTACAGCAGCTGAGGTAGTAAATTGGTTTGCCATGTACTTACCCATCACTCTTAGATAACTCTCCCTTCTGGATTAAATAAAGGGGTATTCTAGCACCTATGTGGTTTAAATTTATGCAGGAGTTGAATTCATGCTGGTCTATATTTAAAGATGTGCAGCCATTTCTATGATAAATAGCCAGGGGTACATGTAATTAAAAAAAAAAAAATCCCTTGAGGTTAAACTGGAAAAATAGTTTCTAGCTTGTTTTTAAACTAATATCGGTGCTTTTTGCACTTGAATATAACCAAAAAAAATAATCAGGTGACATGTCTTAGAATAAACGTGGACATAATCTTATTCTGAAGGGCTGCCCGCCCTATTTGGGCTGGTCTTTTTAGAGGCAACAGTTGTGAGGAGGAGAAGGAGAATTCTCTCAGCTCTCCAGAGACGAGAATGTGCCACCTGTGGTGGCAAACTCCAGAGATGCCCCCTAGAGATCCCCCCTCCTGGTGTTCCTGTCTTGTGTGGTTCCTCCCACACTGGACCAGGGTCGGTCTGTGTGTTCAGGAGAATATGGCGGAAGTGATGGTGTGTCACTTCCAAAGCCAGGCTATACAAGACACGTGGCCTCTCCCCGCTCTTGGGCCACTCCCTGGGGAATAGAGTTGCCATGCTTGCCCTGTGGAGGAGCCTAGGTGGTAAGGAGCTGAGGTCTCTGACCGACAGCCAGGGAGGAACCGAGCCTTTCCTGGCACAGCCGACTGAGCTGGGAAGGGGGTCCTCCAGCCCCAGTTGAGCCTTCGGACCTCTGCAGCATTAGCTGACATCTTGGCTGCAACCCCATGAGAAATCCACAGCCAGAATCAATCCGCCAAGCCCCTCTGTTTTGGGAGGTAATTCATTCTGCGGCAACAAACAACTCATCTAACATCCTTCTCACTTCCTAAATGGTTCAAGCCAGCTCTCCAATCTTCTTGAGAAGAGTCTTCTAAAAGAAGAACATCAGTGGCTGTCAGGACACTCTTAACTTCGTTATGCTTTTTGGCAAGTCAGCATGGGACAGCACAAAGCATGGTGCCACAAACAGGTCCAGCCCCACAGGGTGTGTTCGATAGGCTGGGGAAGAAGGCAGCTCCCAAACAGTGAATTTGAAGCACTAGAACATTACCACTACTGACCGCGGTTATTAACAGTAAATATTCAGAGCTTCACAAAGGCCTTTCAGACTTCATACTGTTTTATTAGCAGGTAAAAGATACAAAATTCCTGGGAGAAAACAGCCAGGACTGTATGGTGTACTATTAATTATAACCACAGTGACCACTTCTGCGCTGACACTTCACAGCTTTCTTTCATCTGATCCTCACAACAGTCTCGAGAGAAACGGAGGCCCCAGGAGGTCAAGTACCCAGGCAGCAAGGAGCGATGGAGCGGATGGAGTCGGGAGTGGGCCTGGACCTGTCTTTCTCCAAAGCTCCAAGCCCTTAGTCACCGAGTGTCTAGCATTTTCCTTGGTCCAGTCCACTAGTGTGACCTGGTGAGCTACACACACCAAGGGAAGGATCACAGGAAAATGATGTGGAGATAGCACTTGACAGAATCAGAGAATCTGGAATCAAATTACAGTTCTGCTACTTATTAGCTCTGTGGCCTTGAGTAAGTTACTTAACCTCTCAGTCATTCATACATAGACATATTGCATAGATTAAAATTCTATCATAAATGTATGATAAATGCATAATAAATGTAGCCAGGGGTACAGAGAGTAAAAAAGCCCTTGCAGCTAAACTGAAAATTAAAGTTTCTAGCCTTTGTTTTAAAATTAATAACTAATAATACTTTTTTGCATTTTAATAGAATCCACAAAATGACCAGGTGACACATCTTACAATAAATGTGGAGTGAATCTTCTAGAAAGCTGCTTAGTTTATTGGGTTGGTCTTTTTGGACGCAGCAGTTGTGAGGAGAAGAATTAACTACTTACAGCTAGATATGTATACTATACTAACGGTTTCTATCTGTGCGACAGAAGATACAGTTTCTATCTACACTATAGATATAAATTCTATCTATCTATCTATCTATCAATCAATCAATCAATCAATCAATCAACCACCTATCTTTCCCTCTTATTTACCGAAGAACTCTCCAGGCTCTAATGAACTGTCCTCATTTTGTGTCAATTTCTCTAGGTATAAGATGAATATAATATAATGCCTATATCAAAGGGTTATTAAGAAGATTCAGTAAGATAATTTATATGAGGCATTTAAACTACTATCTGGCTACGTTAAGTGCTATGTAAGTGTTCCCCGCCATCAACACCATCATCTCTCTGCTCCCTCTCTACAGAGAGGGATTCTGATCTGAAGGGTCAGATTCTGGGGCCAGCTGGCTCTACACTAGAAAGCACAAGCTTGCCGTGTGTTGCGACGGTGCCCACAGATGCACGGCCCCTCCTGACACCCTCTCCTTGCTTTACGTCACAGTGGAAAGAAGACTGAAGGCCCAAGGCTTGCTTCCTTCTCCCATGTGCTTGAAGTCCTAAAGAGGACCAGCTCTTTCCTATAGGACAAGAGCTGGCCGTGGCTTCCTTTCTCAGGATAACGGGGATTCAGGATTGCAGGCTCTTGTGCTCCGGTGGTCAGACCCCAAGTGCTGGCCTGTGGCGGGCAGGAAGAGGTCTCTTTGGCCTTTAGGGCAGGGGTCCTGCTCCAGCCTAGCTTTCTAGAATTCTCAGAATGATATAGGGCTGTATTTCCATCTGCCACTGGAACTTGCCAAGAAGTGATGGCCATTGTCCACAGCAGGTTTTGGCAATCCCAAGTCCCTTAGCTATGACACCAATTTAGCACTCTTGAATCCCCTGATTACTTTTTACAACAGCAAAGGTGATTATAATAGCAGGTATTTCTTGTGGACTTACCATGCACTAGACACTCATATATCCATTCACTTAATTCTTACAACAACTCCAGTGGCAAGGCTATTCCAATCCCTACTCTATACATGCAAGAAAACGAAGTCCAGAGAGGCTACTGATTTCACAGGGTTACACAGTAAAGAACTAGGCTGGGACCAAAACCCAGGTCTCCCTCACTTTGGAGCCAGTGTCCCCCATGGTCAGTGGGACCTGTCAGTGTGTGGCAGCTATGGGATCTCTGATCTGATTTCATGACATTGAGGAAAAAGCAGACCAGGGAGTACAGCATGGACTCCACAGTGTTGCCAAGACTCAACTCTGTGCTACTAATCTTTGTTCCTGAGCAAAGGCCATTAAAGACTGGAGAGTCAGTGTGATTAAAATTAGGGCAAGGCAGTGGAGAGGAGGGAGAACACAAACAAAACATAAACCCACCTGTGGCTATGAAATGTTTTTGGTATTTTGGAAGGAGAGTCAAGGCTTAGGATGGAAAAAAAATCACATCTTTTTAGAGCAAAAATTACCTTTCCTGGTTCGTGGTATTGCATAGATTAAAGAAAATGGGCCACGTGACGTCCTACTGTAACTTGAAATGATTCAGGACACACTCCACGCTTCACTGACAGAACTCCAATTTCCTCTGTTGAAAACCAAATCCCATTTTCACTTGTGGGTATTCCATTCATCTTTGCTTTTTTGGTTTTTTAATTACACAGCAGAAAGTGCTACTGTGATTTCCTCCCCATGTCACGATGGCAGTATTCATCAAGAAGTTTTTAATTCTACACAGCAATTGCTTCTCTTCAAAAATCTAATTTCAATCTCTGCAGAGGCAGAAGGGTAGGATTTTTTGACCCTGAGGTTAATTATCTGCAAATAAGTTAAAATCACACAAAACCTCTTCCTGGGAAAAGGGAATCCAAGCCCAAGCCCTCCCTTCGCCTGTCTGGCCATTGGTGGTGGTGTGGAAGGTGAGGCTGGGCCGGGCATCACCCAGCCAAGGGGGTGTGGGGGCAGGACTGTCTCATGATGGTTGCATTTTCAGAGCCTAGCACAGTATGTGGCACAAAGGAAGAATTCAACAACTGTGGAAGTGATGCGAAGTGAAGGCAGAGGGAATAGAAGAACAGGATTTGAATCATTCCTGATTTTTTGTTTTTAGAAGTGTATGAAAAGGTCCTAACTCTGGAGGAGAAAAGAAAGAGGGAAGTGAAGAGGAGACTCACTGGGAGCTGTCCAGGAGCTCGTGACTGGGGCTGGAGTCCGGCTGAGCCCCGGCAGGAAAGCTTGATATGTCTGGAGACCAGGGTTCTTGCTCCCAGGCTCGGCCCCTTGGCACTGTGCTGCTTTCCTCCCTCCTCACTGAGAACGTCTATTCTTCTTTCCAAGTTCTCTGATTCTCTCTCCATGGGCCCAATATTCATTTCATTCATGGTCATTTATTCATTTGCGGAACACAATCTGTGTGGTCTGATATTGAAAGCTGGGGGAATGGGTTGCAAGGGAGAGGAGCTACAGAGATGAGAACAATGAGAGCTAACAGGTGTTGTGTGCTTGCTATGTGCCGACAGCAACGCTTCCCCAAGCCTTAACCCGTCTAATCCTCACTACTTCCCTAGGAGTCAGGACACATATGGGTCGCTGCCCTCCACGAAGGGCTGCAGTGTTCACCACTCTGTCACCGACACGTACCTCCCTCAGTCATGTGGTAGAGCTGGGACACAGACCCTGCTCTAGAGCCATTTGTTGACACTGTCACTTTCAAGGACTGTTCTTCACTTTTGTGTCCCCAGCATCCAGCATAGTGGCTGGTACACAGCAGGTGCTGAGCAATGTTTGCTGTGTTATTTAAGCGACTTTCAATCCAACAAGAAAGGACAGTCACATAAGAAGAACACGAAACTGTGCGTGAGGAGCATCGGGGACAGCTGGCTCAGTGATGGGGTCAGCAGGACCCTGAGGAGGAGCGCAGGAGACAGGGAGGCAGAGAGTATGAGGGTCTCATACAGCCAGGCCCACACAGCCCAGATGAAACATGAAAGAATAAATCACATTAGGATGCCGAGAGGGGGAAAGGGTCCCAGCCATGGCTAGCAAATGCTGAGGACCTCAGAGGGACCAAGGGGCCCCATTTTTCTGATCTTCAGTTTAATGAGAAAGGATGTTGGAGAAGACAGACAGAGATCAAACAGTGTTCCCCAAAGGAAAAAAGCCACAGGTTTGGGTGGAATTCCACTGCGAAGGGACTCTGAGCTCCAAGTACACGATGCGCCCTGGCTTCTGCCCTGCGACGACATGGTGCTACTCATAGAGGAGTATGCAGGAGCTAAAAGGGTACAACAGAAAAGAACTGTTCATTAAAAATCATACTCCTGTGTGTGAAAAGTGCTCAAAGAATGGCACCCATGGCTTCTAATCCAAGGGGCAGGAGCCCGGGGCGTGAGTGCAGAAGCAGGGACATAGAACGAATCTGGGGAGCAAGAGGATTGAGGATCTGGGGCCATGGTCTCTGAGGGGACCAAGGAGACAGCCCCATAGAGGAGGAGAGTCTGGGGGGCTATATGGAGAGAGAGGAGAGCTGAAAACAGAGAGGAGGAAGAAGGGAAAGAAGAAGGTACACGGAAGAGAAGGAGGAGAGAGGAAGGAAGGAAAAACAGGAGCGGGGCTTGTCTTCTTCTGAGTAGTAGTCCCTGGGGTCTGTCCAACACACTCAGTCTCATTTTCCCAGTTTCTTTATGCCTCTTTTAAAAAGCCCAACTCCCAGTTTCTCTGAAATGACCAATGCTTGTCACTTTCTCAGAGCAGCGGACTCTCCTGAGAATCATCGGGGCGGGCTGTACACACGTGCTCCAGGTCTCAGTGTTTTCTCCAGACAAACGAGCGTGTAGTCATGAGGGCTGATGCTTTCAGAGCCAGCAGCGCGGGTCTGCGTCCCAGCTCTACCACTCAGTAGCTGTGTGACACTGGGCAAGTTACTCAACCTTGCTGTGTTCCAGTTGCCTCATCTCTAAAAGACCATCCAGGGCTGAAAGGATTAACTGAGTTAATCCATATAAAGCCCTCAGAACAGTGCTTGAAACATAAGTACGCAGTAGAACTGGCAATCATCACTGCAGTGATTAGGGGAGGTAAGATTACTACTACCAAAAGAACCATTTAACAAGGGTGAGCAAGTGAAGACCTCGCTCATGACCTCTAAAACACTGCCAGCCCTTGCATAATCTGTCCTTTGTGAGGAATATTTTGCTCCTCTTAGAAGGTTTAATTCCTCTCTGCTGGTCCTGTGCTCGGACATATTAACTGATGATGGTGAATTACTGCCGTGTGATATATCTTTAGAAAATAAATCTAAGAAAAACTTAGAAAATCTAAGAAAAATCTAAAAAAAACTCTTTGTAATCTAGAAAATCCTTTTTCTACATAAATAGATCTAGGACTGGGTTAAGTGATCTTCCTTACGACCAACACATTTTCCTCTCTCTTTTCCATTCTTTCTTCCCTCTGGTCTCAAAAAGGCAGCAGCTATCTTCTTCCCAAGTATCTTCCCCCAACTGTGTAGTACCTTGGATCTTATCCAGCTTGCTCAGTAATTATCTCCTCCATCCTCAATCCATCAGTCACGCTCTCTCACTGCCTCTCTCTCTCTCGAAAGCCTCACAGTTGGAGTCTGTTTAGCTCCCAAGGCACTAGTGTCCCAGGATGGATACCGGGCAGCCCAGCTACATGGACAGATGGACAGATCAATGGGTAGGCAGACAAGTGAATAATGAACAATTACTAAACACTGAATAAACAAACAGCCTGGCATATCTTTAAAATGGGCGGGCTGCCTTGGCGTGGTTCCTGTAGACCAGCGGTTCTCATCTGAAGGGACTTTTGCTCCCTAGAAGGCACTGCACAATGACTGAAGATATTTGTGGCTGTCACAACTGGGGTCAGGGGGTTGCTCCTGGCATCCAGTCAGCAGAGGCCAGGGATGCTGTTAAATGCCCTACAATGCCCAGGTCAGCCCCCATGATACAGAATAATCTAGTTCAAAATGTCCAGAGTTTTGAAAGGCGGCTCTTAGGAAATAGGTGGGTGTTTTTAGGGTAAGTGAAGGAGCATAGGAGTCATTTTATACTTGAAAACATGTGCCTTGAAAGCATACATACAAAAAACAAAAGCAAAGCAGAGAAAGAAGCCTGTGCCTAAAAAAATGAGGGCACAGGTACTTGTGGGTCCTACACATCCATCCTTGAACGGGAAAGAAGGGGGAAAGGCAGACGCAGTCTTCTGAGTACCGAGGAGGAAAAAGCTTTGCAAAAGAGCCTCAACATTTTCTAAGAGAAAAATACAATGAGCATAAACCTCATCTTTGGAAAATACTTATGGCCAGGTGCAGGCTGCTCTTTCTGGACAAGCTCCCTAGCCTCTAAGGTGAGTGTCTACTAGGCAGCCTTTGCCCATTTCCTACAGTGATCCCACTCCAGTGTCCTCAGACCCTGCTCTCTGGGACGTCCATGCCCCCATCCCAGGGGCAGGCTCTCAGCCTTGCCCCTGCTCTGCCCGTGGGAGGGCTGGGACAGTCACAGGGCCTCACTGGACACCTCCAGAGACTGATGATGCTCTAGGGACACCTCATTCATTAGCACAAGCTATTCATTTCCCTTACTTCGAGAGGAAGGTGAGTCAACACATACTCAAGACCAACTCCAAACACCAGCTGCCCAGGGCCTGGCTCTTTCCTGCCGCAGGAAGATTGATTTCGCCTGGGACTAAATGCCTGCTTTGCTTAAGTGCCCTTTTCAGTTAAGTTGTGAAAAATGGAACTAACAGCCATCTGCAGTATGAGTGAGCACTGCAGATGCGGAAAGCCATCGAATCTCCTGCCAGCTTCCCAGGTAGCAGGCGTCCTAGCAGGCTTCAGAACAGGCCACTGTCAAGAGCGCACCAGCCAGTGCTGGGGACAAGGAATCTCTCTCCCCTTCCACCACCTTCAAAAGTCAGTGAAAGGACAGTGGTGAGCTCAGGCAGGGTTTCAGGGCAGGCAATCCCTGCGGTGTAGGGTTGCCGAGGGAGGCCAGCGCAGTGGCTGAGAGTGGAAAGTTTCACCCAAATCCGCAGCTCACGTCGGGCGAGTACCTGGTTATTTTCTGAAGAAACCCAACCACGGGAGGCTCAAGGCTGGGCCTGCCTCTTCTAGTACTCAAAACCCAGCCTCCATTTCCTTCCTCCAGCTAGGCTTTTCTGAAGGAGAGGGAGCTGTGTCTACTGAGCCTTTATGATTTAAACCAATTTGCTGCTAGTTAGAGCTATCCACGGCGCACAGTGTGTTTTTCCTGTCACTTACTGCAGACAGAGAATCATGTGAGTGTGTTCTCGGCTTTGCCAACAGCAAAAATCATTTCGAAGAAGGAATCCTCCTTCCACGAGTAGAATTATTCCCTGTACCTCCTCACCCCTCCCTGTCATGAATAAACAGTCATTTTTGCGTTAGCAAACCTCACTTCAAACACAAGCAGAGCAAAACAATAAAGCTTTAATGCTCCAAAATCCATAATCCCCCTCCAAATGTCACTGAGTGAAAGCACTCGAGCCCCTTCAAAGCGCATTAGCAAGCCAAACCAGCCCATTCCCAGCTATCAGACTATTCGGAAACAAACCCAAATTATTGGGTGGAATTGCAGGCCCGGCCTGACTCCTCCATTTAAGTTTCTCATGAAAACTCTCCCTGTGATCGGAAACCCCGGCTGCCATTTGAGATGAACAAAGGATGCAGACGCTGTTGATGAAACATTAATGACCAATTTGCAAATGTTCTCGGACCCCGTTAGTTCATCGAGGGGCCATCAAGGCGGCATCCACCCATCTCTCCCTTTATTCTTTGAATTATTTAGCATCCATTAAGTGCCCACGGTGGTAAGCTAAGCTCCCAGGGACCTTTCACCCCAGCGCTTCCCCTCTAACAGCGTCATTCACCTGGTGGCCCTCCCAGCTGCACGGGCAACTCAACCTTTGCCTTGAGGCAGGAAGCTCATTTAGAAACCAGTCTGTTGGTATCCCTCGCGTTACACAGCCAAGTGCTGGGGACACACGGCAATGAGCAGAATGTATAGAAGCTCGAGGAAGTGTTTTGAGCTGTCACAGTGCATTGGAAGAAAATGCGCCTGAAAGTGTGATCCTCGTGGCACTCCAATCTGTGAACTCCTCAGACCCACTTTATCTGGACTTAACTCATCAATTGGGGCATGTATTAAATATGTATGGGTGCCACAGTAGCCCAAGCGCGGCCTCAGTAGGAGGACAGAGATATAGTGACACTGCAGGCAGGGCTGAGCAGGGCTGCAGACTCACAGAGCCAAGTTCTGAACACACGGAGACCGCTGAACGCACTTTCTTCCGTCGCCCGAAACCCACGAGCGTGGCATTTTTGGTCTTTACTGAAACAGGAAGTCTCTGACCTGGCCTTTCCTGCGTTCTGGCCAGTCAGCACCCTGCCTTTGAAAAGTGTAACAAGTATAAATGACAACACTGCCACAGAGAAAGTAGCAGGTGCTGTGAGACAGGCACAAACACAGTGTTCCAGGAGCCCAGGGGAGCAGGGAAAGTTCTGTGCAGAAGAACCGGGTCCAACCTCATAGAGGAAGCTGCATTTGAACCATCTGAACCACTGACTAAAACTAGTGATGAGAGGAACAGTCCCCTCCCATGTCCACCCCTACAGCAGCGGCCACCGTTACTGCTGACTTAGCAGCTTCCCGGGTGCCATGCACTGCAGTCATGCTTTTCCTACTAGTAACAGCCTGGTGAGGAAGGGAGGTACTGCAGAGGCACTGCTCCTTTCCAGACGGTGAAAGTGAAGCTCGATGAGGCCAAGTCTCTTACCCAAGACCATACCATTTGCAGCTGACAGTGCTAAGGAGGGTATTTGAACTGTTTGTTTTAACCAAGACCATCAGTGTAATAGCCTAAGGATGCTACTTTCAGCCCCTGTCCAGTTACCCAGGAAGCTCACCCTGGAAGGGCCCTGATCCTGAGGAAGCACTGTCTGTGAGGAAGGGAAGGGCCCCCTCTCTCTGGTGCAGGAGCCATTGGCTGCGATTTTCCATTGCTAGAGATGGCAGTGCCTCCTGGGGCTTAGAGAGGGCCGAAGGGCTCTGCAGACCAAGGGCAGTTCTTTAAGAACGGACATCCCCCACCCTCTGGAGCCCTCCATCTCCGCTAAAACAATGGCTGCTCTGCAGTCGTGGTCTCTGAGGCATAGAGGGATCCTGGGCACACGCTCCCTCCTTTATTTTTTCTACTTTAAAAATATCGTTAAGACAACTGCAGAAACATTAAAGGAAAACAATCGATGCGCTCCTGCGCTGCCCGTCTTAACACGAGCGCCACTGTTGATCTGCGTTTCTTTACAGCCCTGGCTCATCCATGTTTTCACATCGTGAGGACCACCATGCGTGTGCGGTTTCAGGCTTTATTTCATTTATCATCATTGCACAAATATTTGCCCACGTGGCTGCAGAGTCTTCATTCTTAGCCTCATACTGGTGGGTTCCAGCCATCACCTAGGAGCCCCCTGGCACTGGGCCTGCTGCTGAGAGAGTGAGGCTCCGGAAATTCCTTCCCCAAGTCTGCACGTGGGCAGCATGGCCTCAAACACGCACAAGTGCACTGTACCCCCTGATGAGGGGCTTCCGGAGGTGATTAATCCCAAGTGAGGATTAAAAAAAAAGATTCTAAAAAGAAAAAAAAAGAGCCAGGTTTCTACTTATGTGAGTGAACACAGCGCAGGTGCCGTTTCCAGGAAGGTGGCAGCATATCTAGACTTTTAAAGTCAGGCCTCTGGTGTGCCCTCCTGCGAATGACACCCACTGACCCAGATTCACCCACCTCCTTCCAATGCATGTTCCAACAATCATGACGACAATGGTGGTAATTATAATACCAGCTTACCCTTATTTATTTATTTAGAGGCAGAGTCTTGCTCTGTTGCCCAGGCTGGAGTGCAGTGGCCCCATCTAGACTCACTGCAACCTCTGTTTCCCCGGTTCAAGCGATTCTCCTGCCTCAGCCTCCTGAGTAACTGCGATTACAGGTGTGCGCACCATGCCCAGCTAATTTTTGTATATTTAGTACAGACGGGGTTTCGCCATGTTGGCCAGGCTGGTCTCAAACTCCTGAGCTCAATTGATCCACTAGCCTTGGCCTCTCAAAGTGCTGGGATTACAGGTGAGAACCACTGTGCCTGACTCCAGCTAACCTTTTTTAAGCACTTTTCCACAGCTAGGCATGGCTCCAAAAATGTCACATGCATCAACTCATTTGCTCTTATAAGTACATATCACTATTATTTCCGTTTTACAGATGTGGAAACTGAGGCACAGAGAGGCCAGGTAACTCTTCCCACTGCTACTGGCCAGGATTGGAGCCTGGGCAGCCAGGCTGCAGAGGCCATGCTTGGAACCATTTTATAATAACTGCCTCGAAACTCAGTTCTAACTTCCTTCCCTGCTCAAAGCTCTTCTCACCTGATGATCATCAAATGCAGTTCCAACTTCTTAGCCTGGCACTTAACACCCTGCACGACCTGCCTCCAAAGCTCCTTTCCAATTTTCTCCCCACAGACACCCTTCAACTTCCTCCATACACCCCAGTGCCCATGTTTAAAGTCATCACACCATCCCCAAAACAGGCTGTGAATTTGGTGATCACTAACCCTCCCTTTCAACTAAAGCAAGCTGCTCAGCACTGTGGTGTGTGCTCTGCATCACCCAGAGAAGATTTCATGGAAATCCCATGGCTTTTAAGTCAGGCCATTGCAAAATACCTTCCCTTAGCCAGAAAACATAGCTGACTATTTTCCACATGTGTGGTAACACAGTAATAACGGGAAACTTCATTTTATCTTTAGAATTTTGTGCGATTATTTGTTTAATAGCATCTGCCCCACTACATTTTAGTCTCCTGGAAGGAAAAATCTATGTCTGTGTCTTGTCTGCTGCCTGGCATGGTGCAGGGCACGGAGTAGATCTAATATCAATTTCGAAAAGGGACGGATGTATTTCATGATACTGTGGAGACCTGAAATAGGATTGATCTCTCGAAATTATGGGGCAGATTACGGCTCAATGTAAAGAAGAATTCCCTAATTACAAAGCGTTGTCCTGAAGTACAGTGGGCTGCTATGCCCAGAGGTTGAGGGGAGGTGAGTGGAGCCTGTGTCGGGGAGGACACAGAAGCCTCCAGATCCTTCCATGAGGGACAGTCTGAGCCCTGGCTGGCCCCAGTAGAGCACCAGGCTCTGGCTGCAGGATGCATCGTCTCCTGCCAGGTAGTCATGAGAGGAGTTCTTCTCCTGCCTTCTCACTAGTGGTGGCTTCTTTTTGTGCCCTGGGGGCTCCATTCCTTGGCTGTGGGCCATCCTGGGACTCAAGAGCTGGCTCTGGCCACCTCATGGGCACAGGCAATCCTGAGACTCAGGCCACAATGGCATCACTATGGTCATGGATATTTCCTGATGACTACAAAGGGAAGGGATGGCTCCAGCAACGGAGTCCTCTGTCATTTCCTGCAAACATTCTGTTATTCCTTGTCCCTGCTAGCTCCTCTTCATCCTGGAACCCAGAATCACCCAGCTCCTCTTGAATCCAGCAGGGAGGGCACCGATGGCTGCCCTCTCCGGTCTCTGATGGCTGACAGCCCTGTGCCAATCCTTCCTCCGGAAAAGCGTCTAAGCTGTGGAAGCTGCCTAATGGGGCAGATTCTAAGCCCCATCAGAGAAGTGAAACCATGCAGTGTGGGGAAAAGTGAACTGAAATTTAAAACCCTTGCCTGGAGCGGCCTCCTGTGTAACCCACTGGGGCGGCCCTTCCTTTCCCGCGGAGCCCACTCTTTCTCTGACAGCCCCTGCGCGGTGGGCAGCCCAGCGTGGCCACCTCTCCGCGGTGCTCTGCAGGGCGTTTCCGCTGTCTTGGGGGAGTCTGCCTGTCACTAGCAGGGCCCCTCACAACAGACACCGCCTGCTGTGGCTGCTTCTAAAATTCATTTCAAGGCACAGTTTGGCCCAAAGCCCTGAAGCCTCTTTTCAGGAAGAAAGCATGGAGCCTCCCAATTTCATTTTGTTTTCTTACTGCTTGTTCAAAGAACAATCATAAAAGATAAAAATACCATCCCCAGGCAAAGAGAATTTAATTCAAACATTCTTGAGAACAGATTCAACAACCTTTTCCTCCCAAGCAAAACAAAAACAAACCTGCTTCATTCTTGGTTTTTCCCAGTTACATAAAGAGAAGAAAAATGCATAGAGGGAGGCAGCGTACACAGGAGAGAGAATTTCCACCTGTGCAGTCAACGTGACCGAGAGACTTGTGACAGCGGTCCACACGCATTGTCCTATTCGATGTTCTCAACGAGCCTGTGAGCAGATCCCGCAACTATTCCACATCGTAGAGGAAGAAGATGAAGCCCCTGAGGCCTGGAGGGGTCTGCAATGTGTCCAAGGGGGTACACAAAGCCGCGTTTTGAATCCAGCGGCCTTCTCCCATGACCCATGGTGGTACACTTGATATTTGCATAACTAGGGTTGAACAAGCCAGAAAACAAACTTCTGGCATGTAAATGAATGAAATATATAGATCTGAGCTTGGTTTCTTTTCTACCCTTATTCTCTTTTTATGTCAAACCTAGGGGCACGTACTTAGGTCCGTCATGACCCGCAACTCCTGACACACTCGTGAGTGGCCCATTCATGGTCTGTCACCTTCACTCACTCATCCTTCCTAAGATCACAAACACCCACAGAACACCACTCACCCCCAGAACCAGAACTCGGACGAGGACTTTTGTCCATCTGTGGAGTCTTCCCCAACTCGTCCTCCTGCCTGCCCCCTCTCAGGGAATCACTCTTCTGAATCCTTGTTTATTGCTCCCTTGACTTCCTTTGTAGATAGCTTTATCACAGCTCTGAGCTTTTAATAAGTTGTTTATTTTACAAAACGAATACCATGTTGTATGTAATCTTTTGGGATTTTCTTTTTCACTTATATTTACAACTTTATAACTAGGGATTAGAGTTTCAAACCCAGTGGTGGTCCGCCAGAGAAGAATTTCAGGGGAGACTTCCTGAGGCTACAAGGTGGACGTCACCTTTCACCTTGCTTCACGCCCCTCCAAGGACATCCTCGTTGCACTTAGAATAAAATCCTGCCCTCACCTTGGATCCTCAGGCCCGATCAGGGTAGCCCTTGACAGCCTCGCTGACCTTTTCTCTCCCCGCACTTCCCCCTCCTCACCATGCTCGGCACGGGGATTCTTCTGCTGCCCCTGGAACATTCCCTGTGAGCTCTTGCCGTCAAACCTGGGCTGGCTATCCCAGTCGACCTGCTCTTAAGTTTCATCTTAAATGTCACTGCCTCCGCAGCCTTTCGTGGCCATCCAACCTGAGATAGCCCCTCTGTCACAGCGCACTGCTTTGCTTTGGTTACAGCACTCCTGGTGTATTCTGTTTATTATCTGTCTTCCCCCTTTACAAGAAAAAAAGTCTTGTCTATGTCAAACTGTATATCTAGTGGGGAGTTTTAAAAGACTGTTCTGCAGACCTGTGGGGGTCTCCAAAACCCCTTCAGGGATTTGTAAGGTCAAAGCATTTTCATACTATTAAGACTTTATTTGCCCGTTTCGCTGTATTGCTGCTTACACCTTTGGTGCAAAAGCCACAGTGGATAACACTGTGGGTGCCTTAGCCGGGATGAAGGTAGTGGCACCAGCTTATACTGGTAGTCACTACATTTTTTACCATCTCACACTTGCAGGGCAAAAAAATAACAATTTGTTTCATCCATTACAGCTGGAAAAAAGGAGAACATTTAAAAAGTCCTTAAAAAGCACTACAAATTATTACCTTTATTAAGTTTCAATCCTTGAGTATGTCTTTTTTATATTCTGTGTGACTCAGTGGGGAACACACAGAGAGCCCGTGGTACACGCTGAAACACAAGGTTGTCTCAAGGAAATGTGCGCCTCAGATTCAACTGTGAGCTGAACCAGCAACTCTTTTTCAGGGAACATTATTTTTACATGAAAGAAGTACTGACAGACCAATGATGGCAGAGATAATAAATGCAGTGAGCCTGCCACTTCAAGAACTGATGGTATTTTTGGCCAATGATAAAATTCAAGCATATTTGGAAAATTCTCAGCGTTGGGAAACGTGTCTCCGTATTTCCCAATACTCAAGGCATTCCTGATAGGATTGGGGATGATACTAATGAATGTGACTTTTTGGTCTCAGATAATGAAAAGTGTCGATGCTTCAGAGAGTTACATAACTCAGTGAACCCATATTTCTAATTGAATGATGCATGATTTCACACAATCATGCAAGAGTAAACGATCCACTCAGAACTGCAGGCTAGACTAAAGGATTTCAATGTAACACGTGAAAAATTATACCAGTCATTGATATAATTTCAGATTTCCCAATGCAACTAACTTTTAAAAAACTACTACTTGTCCAGTTTTGGTAGAGTGTCAAAGAATGAATAGCCACGATTTTCTCAAAAGGCTATTAACACACTTTTCCCTTTTCTAACAAAATATCTTGGGTAACCAAAACAACTGACAGCATCAGACTGAATACAGAAGCTGATATAAGAAGCTAGTTGTCTTCTTAGACCAGACCCGAAAAAGATTGGCAAAAATATAAATCAATGTCATTCTGTTCATAAAAATTTTTATAGTTATTTTTCATAGAATTATATTAGGTTAACATGCAATGGTTTTATTATTGATATGTTTACATAAATTAACAAAATCTTTTAAAATGTTTTACTTAAAACATTTAAACTTCATTTTTTTTAAAGAGACTGGTTTCACTATGTCACCCAGGTTAGAGTGTAGTGGTATGATCACAGCTCACTGCAGCCTGGACCTCCTAGCCTTAAGCAATCCTTTTACCTCAGCCTCCTAAGTGGCTGGGACTACAGGCATGTGCTACCATGAGCAGCTAATTAAAAAAAAATTTTTTTTTGTAGAGATGGGGGTCTTGCTATGTTGCCCAGGCTGGTCTTGAACTCCTATCCTCAAGGAATCCTTCTGCCTCCACCTCCCAAAGTGCTGGGACTATAGGCATGAGCCACGATGCCCAGCCAAAACATTTAAACATTTATATACAGTTTTAATTTTTAATATGGTTAATATCAGTAGATATAACCCCACATAAACAAAAACTCTCTGGGGTCCTCAATAATTTTTAAGAATGTAAAGGGGATCTTGAGGCTATTTAAATTTAATAATCTTGAGACTCTTAGGAATGTAAAGGTGATCTAGAAAACTAGTGGTCTGGGAATGCTGCTCTAGTGCCTAATACATGCTAGGTACTCAATTAACGCTGAATGAATATTGTAAAGACACATTCTCTTTAGAATTTGTCTGCCTTCTGAAGGTTCTCTCTTTCAAAACCTCTCCAATTAACATCTGGAAAACTGATCTGTTTGTTTTATTTTCTTGTGAGCCGTAATGCTTTAACTATGGCTCATACATGTTCGAGTAGCACTACTTAGATGAAGACCCAACGGCAAGAGTGCGTAAGCCCCGGAACTCAGAAGTTACCCTCAGAATCACTACAAATGTCTCCAACTATTTTTTATCCTTTCCTTTTCTTTAAGTGCCTTCATCGAGATAAAAATTTAAAACTACTTCGCAATGTGTTTAACGTAATTGCTTTTATTTTAACTATTGGTATTGCAGCAGTGTTTTTTTTTAATGTTGAGCATTGTGAATGCAGGGTGATCTAGCTACACTGCATACTAAACAGGAGCCTAGCTACCATTGAAACAGCAGTTTTTAATAGGAAAGCACTTGCCAACTTTTAAAAGTGACTCTCAAGTGTCCTTCTGGAAGACGATAGACATTGTGGTTATAATAATTCTGTGGTATAACAGAGTCCACAACGGGTTTGTGTCACGCTAAATGGAAGCCACATTGCAAGCTGTCTCATGTTTAAGCAAACACTATGCTTTACAAGATTATTTCTGAATGGGCTGCAATATATAAAATCAACTACAAGCTTTCAGATGAGCTGAATAATGCTACAGAACCTGAACTTGGAACTACCTTGTCTTGGTAAGACGTACATTCTCTCTGTTAGTGTCACATCAGTGACAAACTGGTGACAGCCACAGCTCTTGGCTGGCCACATCCCCAGAACTTCTGGTAAAGTCCACATAAAGCTCATCTTTGTGGGAGGCCCCAGAGAGTTGAGGCCTCATGAGGGCACTGAGTTGTGTCCTCACAACTGCCTTGCCTGAGATTTCTGAAAAAAGGTCTCCTGCTTTCAAAATCCCACATTAGCATTTAAGTGCTATCTTTCAGCTACAGCAGGCAGCTCTTTTCTTTCCTTTCTTCTCTTTTTCTTTTCTTTTCTCTTTTTCTTTTCATTTCTCTTCTCTTTCTTTTTCTTTCTTTCTTTTCTTTCTTTCTCTCTCTCTCTTTCATTTTCTCTTTCTCTCTTTCTTTTTTTTTCGGGACAGGGTCTTGCCTCACTCTGTCACCGCTGCAGTGCAGTGGCATGATCACAGCTCACTGCAGCCTTCACCATTCAGCTCAAGAGATCCTCCCACCTCAGCCTCCCAAGTAGCTGGGACCATCGGTGTGTGTCTCCAGGCCCAGCTAATGTTTAATTTTTTTGTAGAGAGGGGATCTCACCTTGTTGCCCAGGCTGGTCTTGAACTCCTGGGCTCAAGCCATCCTCTTGCCTCAGCCTCCTAAAGTGCTGGGATTATAGGCATGGGCCACTGCACCCAGTCAGGCAGCATTTACTTCAGATGAGCTTAACTAAATCAGTAGGAGAGGGAGTGAGGTGAGAGACGAATCTCAGATCCTGACTATGATATGAACTGTGATTTGTTCTGCATAAACTGCAAGCACTCAGCCTCAAAGTGGGATTAGAAACCTTCCTGCCATCTTCCATAGGAAGACTGGTGGGACACAGTGGCTCAGAAGAACCAAAGATTCAGTATTAACAGGAAGATTCTAGATAACATTTCCCTGTTTTGCAACACATCTAACCTGAATTTAATAAACCAGGATTAAATAAAAGCGTTTTATTTTCAGATCCAAAACATGAAGCCACACGGCCTTAGGCTGAGAGTCAGATTTCACAAGCTGAGCAGGGACAAGCCCCATCTTCCATTAGCTACTCGGTGTGTCAAGGAGAACTGGAGCTGCAAATTGGGAGGGAAAAGGGCCACATCTTTTCTGGTTCAATTAGGTAAAAGAGGCTTTGGTTTAAAAAAAAAAATGAGCTTGCGTTCTGAATTCCCAGGCTTAAATTTGATATTTCAAATGTCTCTTGTGTGTATATGCAGGCTACAGTCTGTTTCACCTGGTTTACTGTTGAACAGTGGCATCGCTGGAAAATAGGGAAGTTGTTGAAAAGCTATCAGCAAAAATGCCGCCAACACGTGTATCACAGGAAATCTTCAAGGAGGGTAAACTGTAACAAGTACTTGATAGTCATTCACTTACTCAACAACTACTCAGCCAGATCCTACCATGGGTCCAGTTGGGGGTGGGCGGGCACTGAGAACTAGCAAGATAGACCTAGTGCCTGCCCTTGGGAATTTTTCAGTCTACCAACGAAGAGTTAAGTAAATTATTACATAATTAATACAAAAATAAAACGGCCCTTTAATAGCTGATACTGGCCAGGTATGATGGCTCACACCTGTAATCTCAGCACTTTGGGAGGCTGAGGCAGGTGGATCTCTTGAGGTCAGGAGTTCAAGACCAGCCTGGCCAACATGGTGAAGCCTTGTCTCTACTAAAAATACAAAAATTAGTCGGGTGTGGTGGCACACGCCTGTAATTCCATTACTCGGGAGGCTGAGGTGCGAGAATCACTTGAACCTGGGAGATGGAGGTTGCAGTGAGCAGAGATCGTGTCACTGAGCTCCAGCCTGGGCAACAGAGTGAGACTCCGTCTCAAAAAAAAAAAAAAAAAAAAAGCTGATACTTTCTCATTTTCCTGCCTTTGCAATATAAGGGCACTAGGGCATGGTAGAAAAAGCACTGTAGCATTCTTAGAAGGCGTTTACCACCATTATGAGGAAAGCCAGCTCCCTGATGGATAATGGACTTAGGCAGTGCTCATCAACGCTGTGGAATATATTAGGTAAAAAAGCCAATGGAGGAATTTTATAATTATATATATTGAGTTAACAACACCTGAATCTATTGATCAATCTCAATAGAATGAAAGGAGAGACAGTAGAGGCACCACTCATCAAGTAGTCTTGCCAAAACCCAAACCAAATGAACTTAAATCTGATCAAGCCTCTACATTCAGCTACTAGTTTTCAGGAAATACAGAGGATAGAAGAACATGTTAAATGACACCATGGGGATACAACTGGCAAAATTCCAAACATGGGAAACTGCACAGGGCCAACAACCCAGTTTCTTCAAAAACAACAGAATGACCAGAGAGGGGGTTGTGAGAGAGATATACATAGACACACACACACATACATGTATACACATATATATGTTTCTATCCATGGTTCCTGGTTCATAACTCCCATGACCTTTGTTACACTCTTTTGTTACAACGTTGGGGCACTTTAGGTCTCAGAAGCAGGCCTCAGAAAACAGAATCTCTCTCCGACCTTCTCCTACCTTCTTTTCCCTTGCTCCTTTTTCTCCCCAAGGCAGGACTCTAATCTTTCCCCACCTTTCTCTCATCTACCTTGTCTGACTGTAGGTCATAAGTTCCCCATTTCTGAAGGGGCCCTGCCTCATCCCAGGAGGAAGGAATGCTGCACAGAGAGACCAAGAAGAATCTGAAAAGATAGGACTTGCTGGGTTTCCCCACTCAGTCTATTAGTATTAGATCATACCCTTTGTGTCCACTCACATATCTACATGGTTGTCTATGCTTCAACATGCCTATCCAATGAAGTCTCCATACAAGCTTTAGGAGAACAGTGTACAGAGAGCCTCCAGATAGCTGAGCATGTGGAGGTTCCTGGAGGGTAGTGCACCCAGGGAGGGCATGGAAGCTCCATTCCCCCTCCCCCATATTTTGCCCTCTGCACTTCTTCATCTGTATCCTTTGTTATATCCTTCAAAATAAACCAGTAGATGTTGGTACATGTTTCTGAGTTCTGTGAGCTGCTCTAGTAAATTAATCAAACCCAAGAAGGGAGTTGCGGGTTCCCTGAATTATAGCCAGCTGAGCCTTGTGAAGGCATCTTAAATGGAAGCAGTCTGGTGAGATGGAGCCCTCAACCTGTGGGGAGGGGGGCCCCATTCCCCTGAGCTGGAAAATAAGACCCCCAAGAGAAATATTAACCAAATGTAAGTGTGGGCCTTGTTTGGATCTAGATTAAACCAATTATTATTTTTTAAGTATGAGACAAACATGGAAAACAAGAAAATCTGAGCACTCTATATGTAATAATTAAATACTTTTTTAGGTAGTGATAGCAATATTGCAGCTATGTTCTTTAAAAGTGTCTTTATACTGTTATAGGTATACTATGTGAGTATTTACAGATGAAATGACATCCCGAATTAGCTTCAAAAGAATAGCTGGAAAAATAAGTACATGAAAAATGCTCAATATTACTGGCCGTCAGGGAAATGCAAATCAAAATTAGAATGAGGTAACACTTTGTACCCACTAGGATGGCTATAATAAAAAACAGATGATAACAAATGTTAGTGAGGATGTGGAGAAATCTGAACCCTCATACACTCTAGTACAAATATACAATGGTGTGGCCACTTTGGAAAACAGTTTGGTAATTCCTTAAATGGTTAAACATAGTTATCATGTGCAACTCAGCAACTGCACTCCTAGGCGTACACCCAAGATAAATTAAAATGAGTCTACAGAAAAACATATATAAATGTTCATAGCAGCATTATAAATAGCCAAAACGTGAAAGCAGTCCAAATGTCCATCAAATAATGAATGGATAAGTATGGCATATTCATACGGTAAACTACTATGCTGCAATAAAAAGAAATGACGTATTGATACATGCTATAATATAAATGAACCTTGACATCATTATGCTGAGTAAAAGAAACCAGTCACAAGATACCATGTATTATATGATTCCTTATATATGAATGTCCAGAATAGGTAAACTGTAGAAACAGAAAGTAGATCAGGGGGTTTCCTAGGGCTGTGGTGTCAGGAACAAGGAGACTGGGGGCAGTGGCAGGGAAAGGGCGGGGATTACTAAGGGGTCGTGGGTTTCTTACGGGTAATGAAAACATTTAAAAAAATAACCATGGTGATGAATGCACAACTCTGTGACTCTACTAAAAGCTAGTGAGTTGTACGCTTTGAAAAAAGCATGCTGGGGAGGGTGTGGGCAGCGGTACAGGTGAAATATAACATGCCATGTGTTGAAAGTTTTTAAATGTGAAGGCTCTATCATCAGACCCCCTGGATCACATCCTCACTCTCAAAATTATGAGCTGTGTGACCCTGGGCAAGATATTTAACCAGTCTGAAACCTAGTTTCCTCAAACGTAACATGAGGATAGTAATATAGGCGTGCACAAGTTAAATGAAGTTGATATATTTAAGGCACATAGAACAGTGTCCTGTACATGTAAAATGTCCATGGGACATCAAGTTGTTTTTATTTTTTATTTTTGAGATGAAATTTTGCTCTGTCACCCAGGCTAGAGTGTAGTGGTGTGATCTTGGCTCACTGCAACCTCCACCTCCTGGGTTCAAGCAATTCTCCCATCTCAGCCTCCTCAGCAGCTGGGATTACAGGTGCTGGCCACCATACCCAGCTAATTTTTGTATTTTCAGTAGACCTGGGGTTTCACCATGTTAGCCAGGCTGGTCTCGAACTCGTGACCTCAGGTGATCCACCCACCTCAGCCTCCCGAAGTGCTGGGATTACAGGCGTGAGCCGCCGTGCCCGGTAGGATGTGAAGTTTTGTTACTGTCATGTGCTTGTCTTTGGGTCAGCTCCTTCAGGAGGGCCCATTTCTTCAGCATCTCCCTCAGAAACCGCAGTCGTTAGGGATACCTAGCAGGGGCTCACAAAGTCTTCCTTTGGTGGCTCTGACCTTCTTAGTTTCTATGATGCCCCTTACCAAGGCATTATCTTCAGAAGGTTCTGTTTTTTGTCACTTAGTAAGTTTGTTTTCTCTTTGATTTTAGGCTACAGATGAAAATGTAGGAGCAGCAGGAAGAGATAGAAGAAGGAGACCAACTGAGTCACATTCATGGACTCTGTGCCAGAGGGCCTGACTCCCCCACACCAGGGCCACACATGTGGGGATAGTGAAGGATAATAAATCCCATGGATCGTCCTTCCAGACCCTTCCCATGGGTGATGCCATTAGAAGACTGGCTCAACCTGGAGGCAACTGTGTGCTGTTCCTGACATTACCAGACCTGCCCACTCTCCCCTGGATCCCCACATGGCCATCTGCCTGGGTCCTTACTCTTGCAACCCAACGATGGCCTCCTAAATTAGCAAAGTGCTTTGGCTCCTTGTCAATAACAAAGGCTCTTTTTGAACCTCATCAGCGAGACTATGATAAATATTTCATAAATGCCACTCTGAAAGCACAGCTCAACACACACGCACACACACAATGGCGTGTATAGATACTCACATGAGCTGTCTGCCCAAGGATGCAGCATTTTCTCCCCTTCAAGTTTGCTCCCAAACAGATTTATTTTTTAACTTTTATTCTGTTGTACTGTATGTATCAACTGCACAAGGCAATCAGCCAAAGAGATACTTAAACATACGGAGTAAATTTCATGTCTTGGAGAACATGGTAGAGCCAGACAGCAATATGATCTTCCACTCTGCTCTCTGGAGCTGCCACTTGGCTGGGGAGGGGCCATGTTACACCTGGGCCAAACCATCGTGGGGCTCCCGCTCAGAGCGCCACCCTCATGTCTGCAGCAGCCTGTGCAAATATGCGGAGGCCCCTTTGAAAGCTCTGCGGTGCTGCTTAGTGGTGTTCTTTGCACCTTGAGCAATGCTCAAGACCTGCCCATGGACACACCAGGATTAGCAAAGCAATCTGTAGTACTGAATTTCTGTGGGTGTCTGCATTTGCTATGCTACAAGGGTAAGAGATTGTCATTTACAGTGAAAAATAAAGGTGGTGTTAGTTAAATTTATTTTCCTAAGTGTCACCGTCTCTAGACCTCTATTCCTTTTGTGAGGTGAGCAAGTGTGTCCTACAGAAGAATAAGCCAGAAATAAACTTCATTTTACTGTGATAATATCCAGAATTCACACATTTTTAAGCATTTGCCAAAATAAGTAGTGATTTTACAACTGACTTGCATAAGCTCTTTGTATTCCTCTGGTTTGGAAATTGAAATAGAACTGTGTACTGTATTACTTTGCCCAGATACCACACTGACACTGATGTTTTACAACCAAAATGCTATCACCTCTAGCTACATACTGTAACCTCACATACCCTGTGTATAACTTGCCTTCTTCCCTGTCAAATGTATCCATTTCCAGGTCAAGCTAAAGAGAGTAAAAGTTTAAAGACAAAATCACAAATCAGCAGCTCCACCATAATGCCAAATTGCCAGGACCATTAAAGGTTTGTGATTGCACACTGGAGGCACAGATCAGGGTAAGCTAGGGCACACACTGTACATTGTAACATGGCTCTTTCTCTTACTTCCAGAAAGCTTATCGGATGGAAGGATCACAATGGGGACAGTGAAAGTTCTCCAGGTACGCTTTTCATATGCTCCATTTTAGCTACAAGTAGGCGCGTCTACTGTGTGAGCTGCAGGACTAAGCATTAGTAACAGGTTCCTCTGTGCATGCCTGACTGTGTGTCTGTGTGACCACAGCAGCGATTTGGCAGTGTGAGTGCAGGAGTGCTACCTAGACCAAGCCGGTCAGGATGACAAAGCAAGGGCGGCAAGGACTGGGACAGGTGGGCAAGGAGTTGGAAGACGGGCAGGTGCTGCAGCAGAAAGACTGCAGGCTTTACAGGCAGACGTGCCCTAGTTGGAAGCTTGGCTCTGCCACTTTCCAGGTCTGTAAGTAGGGGAGTGAAGTCACTTCTCCTAGCCCTGTGTGTCTCACATGAGAAACAGGAACTGTCTATATTTCAGAGTTGCTGAGGAGATGGAAAGTGAACAGCAGGTGCACAGTAGGGGTAATGGTGGTTGTAAAAAGTGGGTGCAGAAGCTGTGGAGGTCCATGCCAGGTACCCAGCCCTACCCACTCCCTCATGGACATTTGCCACTCGCAAGAGACTGGGAGGCCTGGAAACCAGAAGGGTCCTGGATCGGCTGACTGCTTATCTCAAGGGATAGCTCAAGCTGAAGGCATTGAGTGGCCTGATTTATTTTTGTAATGAAGTAACTCAGGTTTTTAAAACTAAATTCATTATATTATTCTATGGAGCCACTAACATCACTTGTGATATGAGGAATGGCTGTCATAGTGAGGATGGGAAGGAGAAGGAAGGAAAGAAGAAGCGAGAAGTAGGTACTTCAGCTGTGCTGGATATTTTGTTTTGGTCCCTTTTTAATATTTAAAATAATCTGGTAAAGTGAATGCTTTAAAAATATTTATTGCCTTTGTTTTAAATATTATGTAATTAAGTTTATATAATTACTTTTTAAGAAACTTTTTATTTTAGAAGCTTTAGATTTACAGAAAAATTGGAAAGACACTACTGAGTCCCCATATTCCCCCGACTCAGGTTCCCCTGATATTAACATCACACATTAGCCTGGTACATGAGTATGTTAGTCACAAGGAGTGAACCAACATCACTACATTATTTTCACCAGCATCCACACTTTACTCAGATTTCCTTCCTTTTCCCCTGCTGTCCTCTTCCTGTCCAGGATCCCACACTGCATTTAGTTGTCATGCCTCCTCAGGCTCTCTTGGCTGTGACACTTTCTCAGGCTTCCCTTGTTTTGGGTGGCATTGACTATTTTGAGGAGCATCGGTCAGGAATATTGCGTAATGGCCCTCCATTGACAAGTGTCTGACTTTTTCCCCTCATGATTAGACCGGGGTTATGGGATTCTTTTTTGTGGAAGATCATAGAGGTTGAGTACCATTCTCATCACACCATAGCAAGGGGACATTCTCTCAGCATGGCTTCACTCTTGATGTTGGCCTTGGTCACGTGGTAGAAGTAGTGGTCATCAGCTTTCTCCACTAACTCTCTTTCCTCCCTTTCCAACCCGTCCTCTCTGGACAGAAGCCTCCATGTACAGCGCACACTAAGAGTTATGTTCCACCTTGTTGGGGGAAGAGTATGAATTACTTGGAATTCCTCTGCACGGGAGATTTCTCTATTCATCCATCCATCCATCTGGCATTCATTTATATTGGTATAATCGGATGGATTTTTATTTTATACTTCGTGTTATAACCCAGCACTCCATTGTTTATTCCGTTTCTTATGTGTTTCAGCTCTGGCTGTTGGAACTCTTTCAGTTGGCTCCTGTTCTCCTTTGACATTCTGCCATCCCCCAATATTGTGGCCTTTTTGGAGCACCTTCTTATTTTCTGGCATTATGAGATATTTGTATTATATTATTATTGCATTAATTATTGGCTCATATATTTCCTGACCCAGTCCTAGAATCAATCACTTCTCCAAGAAGACTTGTAGACTTGCTTTTTAAGCTGTTAGTAGCTTTCAGTCCAGGGCTGTTCGCCACCATTGAAGTAATACCCTTCTGAGTATCGTATCCATCCTCCCGTGGCTGCTGGGAGCACAAACTATTCCCTGCTGTAAATGAGCTCAGAGATTTTTCTGCCTGTCCTTTCTGGAGTTCTTTCCGCAGCTGCCATGGGAGCCCCTATGCTCACACACGTGTCCATCAGTGCCCAGCCGAGGACTGGGGGATCCTCTCTGGAACTCCAGAGCTCTCTCTCTGGGCAGCTCTTGCCTGTCTGGCACTCTGCCTTGAGAATTCCAGATGCTTCAGCATCCCAGATTCCTATCACTGTCTTGTGCATTTAGAGACTCCTGGGCTTTGTGTGGGGTCCCCCGCCCGTGCTGTGGCCTAGGAAGCCCCCCAGGCAGTGAGCGGGGGAAGCAGCAGGGCTCACCTCCATTGCTCTCCCTCTCATCGATCACTGTCCTGGACTACTCCATGTCTAACGTCTGAAAACCCTCATTGCATTTATTTTGCCTGGTTTTCAGTTGTTTAAGACGGGAAGGTAAATCCAGACCTTGTGACTCTATCTTGGCCTGAGTAGAACTTCTAATTGACACCAACATTTACCAAAGGGTCCCATTTAGCAATGAGACTGACTTTCCTGGGATGCTAAATAGTCTCGTCATAGTCAGTGACCCACAGTGAATCTCCTGACCAAGGGAGGGACGCGGCTCGTACCATACGGCGTTGTACAGCTGCGCTCGTCTGTCTCTATCACATATGAGATTGCTCGTGGTACAAAATTAGGAATGGATTAGACTGAGAGGGTCTGAAAGCCCAAGGCTTTCCTACTCGCTCTACAGGACCATCAGAAGGTAGCTGCAGCGAGGGCTGCTGGGCAGGCCCAGCCCCTCTCTCAGGAGACAAGGGTCTGTGCTGGCCAGCAGCCACCACGGGTTTTAAATGAAAATGGCCTATAGAAGTGATATGCGTGGTGGCACAAGAAGCCTCAAGAGCCCAGGAGAGCGACTGGTTTCACAGGAGTTCATCCTGGGCAAGCTAAGAAGTGCTGATTAATACGAGCACTCACCAAGAGCTTGAAAACCCACTTGGCTAACAAGGGTGGAAAGTGGAGAACAGGGCTGCGAACGCCCCCTGGGCCTCTGCTCAGTATCTTTCCTTCAGCTCCACTACATCAGAATCACACACACACACCCCCCCCCCCAACAACCACTGCTGCCGCACCACACACACACACACACTCCCCACACAACCACCCCCCATGCACCACACACACACACATCCCACAACCACCGCCGCCGCACCACACACACACATACACACCCCCTACACAACCACTCCCCACACAACCACGCCCCCACCACACACACACACACATCCCACAACCACTGCTGCCGCACCACACACACACATACACACCCCCTACACAACCACTCCCCACACAACCACCCCCCCACACCACACACATCCCACAACCACTGCTGCCGCACCACACACACACATACACACCCCCTACACAACCACCCCCCCGCACCACACACACACACACACACACACATCCCACAACCACTGCCGCCGCACCACACACACACATACACACCCCCTACACAACCACTCCCCACACAACCACCCCCCCAACACCACACACACACACACACATCCCACAACCACTGCCGCCGCACCACACACACACATACACACCCCCTACACAACCACCCCCCCGCACCACACACACACATACATACACACATATCCCACAACTGCCCCCGCACCACACACACACACACACACATATCCCACAACTGCCCCCGCACCACACACACACCCCCCCATACAACCACCCCCCCCGCACCACATCCCCCCACACAACCCCCCCCTGCACCACACACACACACACATCCCACAACCACCGCCCCTGCACCACACACACACACACACACAAACACCCCCACACACACACATCCCACAACCACTGCCGCCGCACCACACACACACATACACACTCCCCACACAACCACCCCCCATGCACCACACACACACACATCCCACAACCACCGCCGCCGCACCACACACACACATACACACCCCCTACACAACCACTCCCCACACAACCACCCCCCCACACCACACACATCCCACAACCACTGCTGCCGCACCACACACACACATACACACCCCCTACACAACCACCCCCCCGCACCACACACACACACACACATATCCCACAACTGCCCCCGCACCACACACACACACACACACATATCCCACAACTGCCCCCGCACCACACACCCCCCCATACAACCACCCCCCGCACCACACCCCCCCACAACCCCCCCTGCACCACACACACACACACACACAAACACCCCCACACACACACATCCCACAACCACTGCTGCCGCACCACACACACACATACACACTCCCCACACAACCACCCCCCATGCACCACACACACACACATCCCACAACCACCGCCGCCGCACCACACACACACATACACACCCCCTACACAACCACTCCCCACACAACCACCCCCCCACACCACACACATCCCACAACCACTGCTGCCGCACCACACACACACATACACACCCCCTACACAACCACCCCCCCGCACCACACACACACACACACATATCCCACAACTGCTCCCGCACCACACACACACACACACACATCCCACAACTGCCCCCGCACCACACACACCCCCCCATACAACCACCCCCCGCACCACACCCCCCCCACAACCCCCCCTGCACCACACACACACACACACACACATCCCACAACCACCGCCCCTGCACCACACACACACATCCCACAACCACTGCTGCCGCACCACACACACACATACACACCCCCTACACAACCACCCCCCCCGCACCACACACACACACACACACATATCCCACAACTGCCCCCGCACCACACACACACACACATATCCCACAACTGCCCCCGCACCACACACACCCCCCCATACAACCACCCCCCGTACCACACCCCCCCCCACAACCCCCCCTGCACCCCACACACACACACACACATCCCACAACCACCCCCCCCGCACCACACACACACACATCCCACAACCACTGCCGCCGCACCACACACACACACATACACACCCCCTACGCAACCACTCCCCACACAACCACCCCCCCCGCACCACACACACACACACACACACACATCCCACAACCGCCCACACCACATACACACACACACACCCCCCCACACACACCCTCCCACACACACCCTCTTGGAACATCAACAGGGAACCATAATTTTCTTCTTGGTTTCAATTTCATTGTCTTCAGATCTTAGAAACTTTCCTTCTAAAACAGGTAGATTTGGAACATGAGCCCTCACCAAGAGCTTGAAAACCCACTTGGCTAACAAGGGTGGAAGGTGGAGAATAGGGCTGCGAATGCCCCCTGGGCCTCTGCTCAGTATCTTTCCTTCAGCTCCACTACATCAGAATCACACACACACACACACACACACACACACCCCCCACAACCACTTAGAAGTAATACCCTTCTGAGTATCGTACCTGAAGTTCATCCTCCCGTGGCTGCTGGGAGCACAAACTATTCCCTGCTGCAAATGAGCTCAGAGATTTTTCTGCCTGTCCTTTCTGGAGTTCTTTCCACAGCTGCCATGTCCTTCCGTCCATGTGTCCATTTGGAAACATTTTTTTTTTAAAATCCAGGAACTTTATACTAAACAAAAGAATGCTTTCCAAAGGTGAGTGCAAAGAATTTTCTTCAAGCAGCTCACTGTGTACATCAGAGTTCCTCCAATTGGCAGATTTACCTGTAGTTTGCAATAAGTACCACAAAGCCATCACCAAGTGAGTTAATGAGACCACATTCTCTGTCTTCTTTCAACCAGCTGTGAGGGCAGGTGCAGCTGGGATGGAAAAGGTGTCAAGGAGAGGCACTGCCCTCCTCTGCTTGGGCCCACCTGCCAGGCCTCCACTGTCCTGAGGGTAAGGTCCACTCTCAGCATCTATGGCCTCACCCTCACCTTCAGTCTCATTCCACACCTCCCACCAACCATACCTTCTGGCCCAAACAAAGCAAGAAAGCCCTTAGAGAAATGAAAATGTTCATCCTCATTAAAAAAGACTTCTAAGTAGTGAAGTAACCATAAATGACCATGGAACTCCTTGTTTCAGACATGGAGCTTCTTCAAGACCTGTTTAGTGTTGTTCACAACAAGGGAGGAAGTATCCCATTAAGACAGATGAAGGCCAGCAACCCTGGCTTTAGAGTTAATTAATATATTCCTCTTTAAGAAGGGAATGGGTCTCAGTGATTTGGGAAGCTGAGGCAGGATGATCACTTAAGGCTAGAATTTCAAGACCAGCCTGGGCAACATAGCGAGGCCCTGTCTCTACAAAAGATAATTCAAACATTAGCTGGGTGCGGAGGCGCATGCCTGTAGTCCCAGCTACTCAGGAGGCTGAGGTGGGAGGATGGCTTGAGCCCAGGAGTCACAGCCACAGTGAGCTATGATAGTGCCATTGCACTCCAGCCTGGGCAACAGAGCAAAACCGTGTCTCTAAAAACCATAAAGTGGGGGAAGGGTGTGTGGGGGTGTAGGAGGATTTGGGGGGATTGTCATGAGCTCCGCTTCAGTATGAAGCCTGCTTTGAGTGGTTTGACCAGAGTCTTTACGCTCCGTTGGCACTCACAGATCTCTGCTGGATGAAACTGAAGTAGTTTCCATGACCGAACCCCTTTTTGACCTGATTCCCTTCAGGACACCTGCCTGGGGCCATAGCTGTAGACTCCCACAGCCTAGGGGACCACAAGACAAACTGGAGCTCACTGACCATGTGGGACTTCCTGAGTAAAGGTGTGAGCTGGCCAGTGACAGGTCCCCTTGGATCTCACATCCTGATAAGAGAGTGAAATGACGCCAAAACAAAGAAAAAAGAAAAATCCATCCAATGCAAGATGTAGGCTCAACCCATAAGGAAATCCCATCTCCTGGGCAAATCTAAGGAATGAAAATTTCTCACAAAATTAAACTGCTATTTTCTACAATAACTGATCGTTACCTCCAGGGCAATGTTGGTACAAAGCTCTGCTACCCAGCCCTTCTACCACCCCGACAGTTCACTGTTCTACAATCACACCATGACTTCGAGGCCCACACGTTTTCATTCTACCCACAGCAGCCCCCCTGACCTGCTCCACCCTGGGGGAATTCTTGCTTATTCTCCAAGGTTCAATTCCAATGGCACCTTCCCTCTGAGATAGTCCCTAAGATTCCACGATATTTGCCACGGCCATAAGGAATTAGTAGCCAAGCCTTTCTTCCCTGGGCTCCCGTGGCTGCACCCCACTGCTCGTTCAACTCCTGTCTTGTTTTGGACTGTGAGGCCCCTGACGGCAGGGCCTGAGATTCATTCTGTCTGGGGCCCCGAGGCTACTCAGGGACAAGACGGGGCTCCGCGAGATGTGCGCCGGGGGATGGACACATGGACGGACGGACATGGCTGCTCCACACTGGCCGTGTAGGCTTCAGGATTTTCAAAGTAGACTGGCATGTGCGCTCTGATTTGCCCTTCCCCTCCTGGGGAGGCAGAAAAAGTATTATTCATGCTCCACTCACAAGGACACAAGTGTTGGAAAACGTGAAATGAGAGGGAGCCTGATGCTGCCCGGAGTCCTAAACTAGACCCACAGAGACTTGAGCTCTAGTTCTGGCTTTCCTGCGGAGTATTCTGGGTGACTGTGAGCAAGTCTGTGGGCCTCGGCTTTAAGGAATTATCTACTTTATCTCTGATCCAGTTGCAATCGTCTACGCCTCCCTTTCGGTCATGTGTTCTTAAGTAGTGAAGCCTGAAGTAGCATCAAGATTTTCAGATGCTTAGTGGCTTGTGAAAGATCCTGGTACTACTTCATTCTCAGGTGCTGAATCTGTTTTTCAAATCTATGTAATACTGGAATAATGGTTGGTCCTTAACGGGTAATGAGAAGTTGTTTTTTTGAGTGAAACCCGCATTGCCAGCTCGGCTTGGGGTAGGTCCATGCTGCTAACTCTAGACACGGATCAACGGGAAACTGCACGGACACATTCATTTCTTTCAACAAATATGGCAACAAGATGATGATATCCAACAGGTCTCTAATAAAGGAATGCAGGAAAAGCACATACAGAAGAATAGAAGTGAGTGAGAACAAGCAAGTGCTTACAGGTTCTGTGCTGACCATGCCTCTGCTAAAACAAAAACAAAATATTTTGGTTCATCCAGATGCACTGGAGAAAGCTGAGCTGCTGCTGCTCAGACTCTATCACAGCTCTGCCGACTGTGACATGCAAACAACAGGAGCCCCATCAACGGATGGAAAGATCGTAGTTTCTCAGACCGCATCAGTCTCACAAAGCCTTGTCTGAATGCTGTTCTGAGTGCTTCATTCAGCAACATTTGGCAAATCTCAAGGCTGGAGATGTAGCAATAGGATTAACAGAAGGAGGAGTTGCTGAATGAACTTCTCAGTCCATACACGAGGAGCAACACAGAAAGTTAAAACATGGCCAGTGATTTGCAGCTGGCTTGCCCAGGGGAGCCGCTGAAGGCCTCCTTCAAAAGCTACATATGGTCTTCCTTGTAGGAAGCCCAACAGTGGATGTAGCCACGAGTTTAAAGGAATCTCCCTGGGCTACTATCAGGACTCTCAGGCAGGGTAAGTAGCACCTGCCAACCGGGGCCAGTGAGCCTTCAGTCCATAAGACATCAGCAATGCTGCCATGGAACGGGAAAAGGCCCTAGAGTAATGGGGACAGCACTGGCCAACTTGAACATTAGAACTACTGACCACCAGCATACTATGTGGGAGAATCATGATGGTGATCAAGACACAGCCCCTGCCCTCAGAGAGCTGTCGTCTAACACAGGAGTCCCCAGCCCCCAGGCTGTGGACCAGTACCAGTCCGTGTCCTGTTAGGAACCAGGCTCCAAGGCAGGAAGTGAGCGTTGGCTGAGTGAGCACAACCACCTGTGCTCTGCCTCCTACTGGATCAGTGGCAGCATTAGATTCTCACAGGAGTGAGAACCCTACTGTGAACTGTGCAGGCGAGGGATCTAGGTTGTCTGCTCCTTATTAGAATCTGATGCCTGATGATCTGAGATGGAGCAGTTTCATCCTGAAACCATCCCCACCCACCCCATCCATGGAAAAATGGTCTTCCACAAAACTGGTCCCTGGTGCCATAGAAGTTGGGGACTGCTGCTCTAACAGATGGGGTAAAACAAATATGTCACTGCTGATCACAGAGGACTAAGATAACAATCACCAACAAGGAGAAAATGGCAAAGTGAGGTTGAAGTTCAGAGGAGGCAGCGAGCGCAGGCGACTGGGAAAGAAGGGGTGGCTTTGTGTGTGCGGTTGCATTGGAGATGGGCAAGGAAAGATGGGCATAAGCTCAAACCGCAGAGATGGGGAGACACAGGGGGGTGAGCTGAGGGATGGGTGCATGGAGGTGTTCAAAAAATGGGAACATTCCAAATGGCTAGAGCAGAGACTATGCAACTAGGCAAACAAAAGGAAATCACATTGGAAATATGATGGGACCAAAAGGGCAGTAAGCCACAGGCGAGACCCCGGGGTTTCAGTGGGTAGAATGGGGAAGCACTGTGCCCTCTTCAGCGGTCAGGTGTCAAGGCTGTCACTGAAGGGGCTGGCTGCACAGCAAATTCAGGGTGAATCAAGGCAGGGAGGCAGGCACAGGAAACCAGTTACTGGTAGTTACTGAGCGCCTCTTCAGACCCTCAGCCCACCTGTGTGAAGAGCCATACTCTGTGGCTTGAGTAGAATGCAGAGCAGACCATCTGCCAACGCGTACCCCGGAACTGCTCTTCATGGCGCGTGCAACTCACCTCGCACGGCCTCCATGCTGTCGCTTAGCAGAGGAATTTTGCCAGCAGCTCACTCTGCTTTTCCTCTGAGCATGAAGTCAAGAAGAAACATGAGAATTTTCTAATATTTCACTACCTGGAACTATTAACAAAATGGCAATTTCATGATTTGAACTATATTTTCTATTTAGTTTATGGCTTATTTGGTCAGATTGCAACTTGGACCAACTTTTACAAGTATTCATGGTACTGCCACAATTCTGGTCATTTCTCCATCTTTAATGACAAAAGTGTAGCCTTTCCCTAACAAAGCACTGTTACTTTAATTCATTCTGGAAAAACCTGATAGGTTGAGAGAGATGGCTGTGTTTTATGTTAATAATAATAATTTCGATAACTGTAATAATGACTGCCCAGACAGCACATAGACATGTACACAGCATGCCACATGTGTAACCTCATTTACGCTTCACAACCACTCTGAAGTAAGTTCTAGTATTATCTCCATTTACAGATGAGGACACTATTTAATGGAATTCCGTAACAGATAACTACCAAAGGCCAGAGTTCAGTGCCTCCACAGTGCAAGTAAGTTCAAATTTTCAGATGTTCCTTATTATACTTCTGATTTGTATTTTTCTTTTTGGGCTGTTTTTATAAAATCATGACACTTATAGATTCACAATCCACAGGCACAGTAGAAACTTAATTATTACCACTTGCATATATCTTGAGTTCTAGGATTTATGCATTATTTTCACTTTTTTTGGACGTCAGTGAACCACTTTGAACTGATCCAACCATTGCTGCAAAGGGAAATCTAGCATATGTACATATTAAAATGTGAACGAGACAAAATGCAGTTGCAGAGAATTACACTCTTTTACTTAAATGTTAGCTGAAAAGTGACCAAGACAGTCCTTGCAGCATATGGGCAATATATTTTATCATTACTCTGAACTGAACGTTTATCTTCCCCTCAAATTCATGTTAAAATCCTAACCTTCAAGGGCCCTTTGGGAAGTGATTAGGTCAGGAGGGCATAGCCCTTACGAAGGGATTAGTGCCCTCATAAAGAGGCCCTGGGGAGCTCCCTTGCCCCTGTGACATGTGAAGACGCAGCAAGAAGAAAACCATCTATGAGCCAAGAGGTGGGCCCTCACAGACACGAAATCTGCTGGTGCCTTGACCTTGGCCTTCCCAGCCTCCAGAACTGTGAGGAATACGTTTCTGTGTTCCCAGCCTATGGTGATTTGTTACAGCAGCCAGCATGGACTAAGACGACCATTATGAAAACTAAGCAGACCAGTGTTGGCATCTCACCCCATCTCCACTGCCGTAGGAAGGAGAACCCACCATTATGTTTTTAAAGCTCACTAAAGGGAGGAGGTGACGCAGGAAGGAGGAAGACGGACGAAGGAGCTCAGAGAGGGAGAAAAATGGCTAGGTCACAGGCAGTTTAGGAGGCACCAACTGGGAAGGCAACAGAGGTTGGAGGATCGTAAGAGAAGGAGAAGCCAGGAACCCAGGCCTGTACAGCATTTTCCAAGGGTGGCAGGGCCTCTGTGGGAGAGCTCTGGGATACAAGGTGGGATGAACATCAAGAGCTGGAGCTTCTGGAGCCCTGGTGAAAAGCCCCTGTGTCCACCTTTGCACGGAAGCAGAGGAGCTGTCTGCCTGTAAGACTCTCAGGCCAAGATGGTAGGTTGAGGGCGTTTTCCCAAATGTTCCCAAGGCCTTCCCCAAATCTGGTCTGTGTGTGGGTGGAGGGAGGGAGGAAGAGGTAGTGTGAAGTAGATGAAATCAAATTTAGACAAATAGAAGGTGGTGACATTTCTCACACCCAGAGTTGTGGGATAAAATGTATATCTGCTATAAACTGTTACTAAGAATACAATGGGATAGCTGCAAAAATCACAACTGATCTTACACTTCACATTTCCTCTAAAATTACCAAGCCGCCAGCAGACCTACTAGTTAGCCCACAGAGACCACTAGGGACCCACAAACCTTGTTTTCTAAAATAATGTACTGGATCTGAAACAACTGGATCTTAAACACCGGGGCTTTTCAGCACCCAGCGGACAGTAAGCAGATAGTGAGAAGGCACCGAATAGCGCCAATGGTGTTTGGTGCCAGTTGTTAAGTTGGTGACTTCAGAATCACAACAGTGTGAAAATCTCCCATCCCTGGGGCTACCAGAGGTTCATCATTCTTTGGAACCAAAACATATAATCCATAAGGCTTGACAGCTATGTTTGCTTTTGACAAATGTCTGAGTTTTACTTAATGAGGATTTAAAAAAATAATTTGTTTCCATGAAAAGTATTGCCTATGGAAGTTTCTGAGCTTGAAAATTTCAGACTTAGTTTCACTCTGAAGCAGAAGGATCCCATAACACTGAAAAGTCAATATCCATAAAACAAAAGCAGTGCCTGTGGGAGTTCCACCAAAGTCCCTTCGTATGAAATTTCCTGGTGTCCCTAAGGGTGAACACAGTGACATCCCAGGGGGTACAGGGAAGACAAGTCTCCCCAAGACCCTGTCCAGGAGCCCTCCAAGCCTGGGCCTCTCCCCTCATTCTTAGTCCTAAACGTTTGGGGACATGTCAGAACCTGAAAGGGAAAGGAAAACGAAAATAAAATCTTAGCCAGCTATAAAACCCAAGGAATCAGAATCCTTGCATGAGTTTTATTTTGCTGCCTTATTTCATTTTTAGGAAACGTGAGATGAGTGTTTTCACAAAATAAAACAAAAACTCCCTAAATATGACTTCGGGACAAGTTCCAGTCTAGCCTGGAGCTCTTATACCTTTTAAAGTTTACAGTAAGAACTGACCTACACTAATCCATTAAATTAGTGAATTGACTTTCCACCAAATTCTAGAAACATTATGGACTACAGCCCATTAGAAAAACATTTTAATTATCAAGGAAAAATTAAAGCTATATTTTATCTATTCTAAACACGGCAAAAAGTACACATAACACTTATAGAAGGATAAGAAGAATAGAAAGTAAAAGTTAAAAGTTCACTTTTTTAAAATATTGAAGAAAAATGATACTGGAAATCTGGTTGAGCATATATAGTTTGCTAAAGGAACACTACGAAATACTTCGCTTTCTGGTATCCTAGTTAAAAAGCATAAAACAATCTCTAACAGGGAGAAAAATACTAAAATGTGTTTGTCCCTTGCTGTTGCTCATTTGCTTACCCTGAATGAAACATTTAAAAAAGATACACATTGGCCGAGGTGGGTGGATCATGAGGTCAGGAGATCGAGACCACCCTGGCAAACACAGTGAAACCCCATCTCTACTAAACATACAAAAAACTAGCCGGGTGAGGTGGCGGGCGCCTGTAGTCCCAGCTACTCGGGAGGCTTAGGCAGGGGAATGGCATGAACCCGGGAGGCGGAGCTTGCAGTGAGCCAAGATCGCGCCACTGCACTCCAGCCTGGGTGACAGAGCAAGACTCCGTCTCAAAAAAAAAAAAAAAAAAAAAAAGATACATATCATTGGTTGTCAAAGTACCTTCTATAAGCTACACCAAAATTTCCAGCTGGTTGGGAGAGGGGGGAAGGTCAAGAACAGCAGTACAATAAAACAGAAGTCAGAGAAAGGCTTGACAAAGTTACGAAATAGCCAACATAAATTTGAAAATGGCATGAGAACACATCTGTAAGTATGGTGCTGTATTTTATATCTGACAAGCCACCCATCATTTTCTACCTATGTTATCGCTCCCAAGATCTATTTTAATATTTACCGTATATGTTAATAAAAATGAGTGATGGAAAGCATCACGACTCAACCACATGCCATGAGCAGCCCATTAAAGCACAAATAACTTACTAATAAAAAATTCTTATTAGAATACAGAGAATTCCAATTAGCCTTTTTATTTACTAACATTATCTTAGAGTCAACATAAAGTTAACCGCTCCCTGCTTTTAATTTAGTTCATTCTAATGACCATTTCTCTGCATCTCTACTGTTCATTTAGGGACGAAGATGGGGATAATGAAACCAAAAGTTCTGCCAGCACTAACATTGTCAGGCCTTGATATTGGCACTTAAAACAACTGTTTGTGAGAGAGAACCTGGTATCTGGCTTCTGACATTTCAGAATAACCTTCTATTCTGCCCCTGGATGACGTCACTGTTGTGTGTGAGTCCTTGGTACCAAGAATAGCCCAGCACAGAGGCGCCAGGGCATGCTTTCATACTCACATTCATATGGACGTAACAGGACTCCTGCACTGCACGCTTCCCCCAATGACACATACCCCATGCCTCCAGGCTGTGCATAGGCAATGCGCAGTGGCAGCCCAGAGACAGAGGTGATTTATGGTGGCTCAGGCAGACACCACTAATACCGGCTTTTCATGTGTTTGACCAACAGCCTTTGCAGAGATGTGCACGCAGGGCCCTCACTCTCCGGGGGCTGCTAGGGACAGAGCCCGGTAATCCCAATGACTTAGTGGATCCTGTGCCTCCCAAGGCTGGCGCCCACGGTGACTGCGCACTTGTCATAGACTGGCAGGCCATTTGTCTGCTGCAGCCCACCAAATCCCACAGATCCTTCTGGACCCTTTGCAGCAGGCTTTTCGTACCTTGAGTCTTATTTAATGTTCACATGAAAAAGCAACTGCCGCTTGCTGCGCTCATAAAAGTCTTGTTAGAAATTAACACCTCGCGCGAATAAAAACATCAAGTAAAGTATTTATCTGAGGTCGTTTGGAAAAAATAGTCCCGTGGGTAAGGTTTTACAACAATAGGTGCTGTAGTGACAGAGGAGTGCTCCCCAAAACGACGGGGCTCTCTGAACGACCAGTGTGCAGCAGAGCGCGGCCCATGTGTGCAACCTCATTCCATTGGGAAAGGTAATAAAGAGGTCAAGGATCCTGATTTCTGTCTCCAAAGTCAGGTGTCTCTTAAACATGTGTCACTGATCACAAGTGGAGGTGAAGCAGTGAGAGTAATGAAAAGTAGTTGCGGCTATGCCTATAATCCCAGCACTTTGGGAGGCCGAGGTGGGCGGATCATGAGGTCAGGAGTTTGAGACCAGCCTGGCCAACATGGTGAAACCCCGTCTCTACTAAAAATACAAAAATTAGCTGGACATGGTGGCACACACCTGTAATCCCAGCTACTCGGGAGGCTGAGGCAGAAGAACCCGGGAGGTGGAGGTTGCAGTGAGCTGAGATCACGCCATTGCACTCCAGCCTGGGTGACAGGGCAAGACTTCATCTCAAAAAAAAAAAAAAAAGAAAAGAAAAGAAAAGAAAAGAAAAGCAGTTACCACTGCTACTGAGATATATAGATAGATAGATATATATATTTTATGTCACACTGCTACTGCAATATAAAAATATATATATATTTATTTTAAAAGCTCCTCAGTTTATAACTCCCAAAGTTAACTCAATGAAACAAGCATATTCTTCCAATTACCCATCACATTTTTGATGTTCAATAAGACTAAAACAAAAAAAGATACACGGTACCACAGTAAGCTGTCATCTGGATGAATCAAGCCTTACATTTTATTAATCAGGAAAGCTAAATGTACAATTGAGTAAATGCATGTATTTATGTCTCCGTGACTTGTAGTCGTGGCATTTTCAAGGAAAAATTTAGATGCAGTCATCCTAGGCCCTCTCCAGTCATGAGAAGAAGGCATGTATAATGCCTGGTGACTTCTGCTAATAGGCTAAAACACATTATATAAAAGCATAGAGCGTTTGGGGCCTGGAGGTCAGTCTGATAGAGTTAGAGTGAAAGACGGCACAGGGAAGGTTTGGGAGCCATACTATGGGTGGTTGGGAGTGTCCTCAGAGTTCTTAAACTCCAGAGTTCTCAAATTCTCACCCATGATAGTCACCTGAGAGCTTTAAAGGATCTTGGTGCAAGGCCCCAGTCCAGACCTGGAAACTGGGAATTGGCAGTTTTTAAAGCTTTCCAGATAATTCAACTGTGCTGCCATATTTGAGACCCAATACTAGGCATAAGTGCTTTTCAAACTTTAATGTTTGAGATCTCGACCAGCCTGGCCAGCACGGTGAAACCCCGTCTCTACTAAAAATACAAACAATTAGCCGGGCATGGTGGCGGGCGCCTGTAGTCCCAGCTACTCGGGAGGCTGAGGCAGGAGAATTGCTTGAACCTGGCAGGCAGAGGTTGCAGCGAGCTAAGATTGCGCCACTGCACTCCAGCCTGGGCGACAGAGTGAACTCCATCTCAAAAAACAAAACAAAACAAAACAAAAAGAAAAGAAATCTCCTGTTATCCTGTTAAGATGCAGACTCTGATTCTGTCTGATTCTGCAGGTCTGGGGTGGGGCCTGAGAGGCTGCATTTTAGCAAGACCCCAGCTGATGTTGACACTGCTGGTCTATGGACAAGTTTGAGTTGCAAAAGTATAGAGAATGGGAAACCTCCAAACATTTCTGTGTGAGGGAGTGATGTAACCAAAGCTGAACTGTGCAAAGAGGAATCAAGCATCCCTTAGCAGAAGCAGACTTAAAGGGGAAGGAAGGAGGTAGCAGACCATTAAAGAAATTGATGAGAGAGAACAAGAGATGGGCTCGGAGAAGTCTGAACAATTCCTGGTAGCAGGCTCCCTGTGGAGAAGTAACCCCATCACATTCCACGCCACTCTATGGGGGCTGTTGCTACGGGGTGGGCCAGTAAAAGACCCTACCAGGATCTCAAAGACCCTGTGAACTGTAGTCTACTTAGATATACAGTCCTTCCCAGCAGTCTGAGTTACCTGCACAGCACAGTGCCTTCCCTCTGCTTCCAGGCACATGGAGGAATTGCCTGTGCCCGCGCCTTAGCAGTTGGCAGGACACGCAGGTGGTGTGGCTTCGTTCCCTGCAGCCCAGCAGCCCCAGGAACAGCCGAGAGAGTAGATCCCCCACAGACCAGCTCTGTGTGTGAGAATTATGTAGAGGGCACCCCGTCCACACATGGCCAGAGTGAGAAACACATTTCTGTTGGGTGAATTCACAGATATTCTCAGGTTATTTGTTACTGCAACACTAGCCTGGCTGACTCTGACTGTTACACTAATCAGCTGGACCCACACCCTGTGGGCCAGTTCCAGGAACCTGGCAAAGGTGATCCGAGGCCTGGCGGGCCTGCTGGAGAACTGCCCAGATTCCATTTTATAAGGGGGATATGGCCTGAGGATCTTGATCCTAGTAACTCACCTAACCTCCAGGACCACTAGTGAAACTTTGCAAGACCCCACATGTTAGAAGGGTGGCCTCAGCTCCTGAAGTTCTCCTTGTGATATAGTTTGGATACTTGTCCCTGCCCAAATCTCATGCTGAATTATAATCCCCAATGCTGGAGGTGGGGCCTGGTAGGAGGTGTTTGGATCATGGGGGTGGATCCGTCATGGCATGGTGCTGTCTTCGGGATAGTGAGTTCTCATGAGTTCTGGTGTGTGTGGCGCCTCCCTCCCTCTACTCTCTCTCACTTGCTCCTGCTTTCGCCATGTGATGTGCCTGCAGTCCCTAGGCCTTCCACCATGATTGTAAGCTTCCTGAGGCCTCCCTAGAAGCTAAGCAGATGCCAGCATCAAACTTCCTGTACAGCCTGCAGAACTAAGAGCCAATTAAACCTCTTTCTTTACAAATTTAGCCTCGGGTATTTCTTTATAGCAATGCAAGAACAGCCTAATAAACCTTGTGAGTAAGATATTTCCTAAGTCAGTGCTGTTGACCGTGGTGCTTTACCGTTTCTTCCCTCGTCCTCCCATATCACAGTGAGTGAGAATCGGACATCATTTTTGGCTTTCACTTCTGCTGTCTACTTCAACCCATGCTGCATTTTCTACATTGAGTTCTAACTAAAGAGCATGACACGAACTGTTGTTAAGAAAATTGAAATAATACTGGATTTTTTTAAATTAAAAAAACAAGTGTTGCTTTTAAGTTGAGGATTTAGCTTGATATTCTTTTCAGACCTCTCACTTCATGCCAAACCAAAGAGAGTTCCCAGGGCTCTAATGTCACTCAGCTAAACTTCACCCTGAAATGAGATATTTGAAGTCTGCAAATGAATGCAAAACAGGTTCTGTGTGAACAAGGTATTAAAATAGTGACCTGAAACTACTTCAAAGGTGAATCATCAATTTTAGTTATATCTCATGATTTTGCCTTTGTTTGTTGAAAGCCATACTTATTTCTCAAGTGAATAACGAGCAATGTCCTAGAAAAATATTCTTCTTGCATCAGATAGGATGAGGAAGTGGAAAGAGTATTGCATTGGATACTTGTTATTTTTAAATTGAATTAATGAAAAAATTAGACCCCAATTTTTTCTTTGTAAAATGAAGGAGTTAGAAGTCTTTCATCTCCAAAGTTTTATGCAATGACGGTTTAAGATTCCTGTCAATGGTGGATATGACTCTAACTTGGCTGGAAATCTGAGTATTTTTCAAAGGAATTCTCAGATTTCTTATACACTGTCAAATTCTCCAGCCATCAGTCTATTTCCTTTACCTCTTAGATAACTCAATTTTAAAAAGACAAAAATCATTCTAATCAATCATCAGTTTGGCCATCAATTTGCTCTCTTTGCTTAGACATAATCTTGCAATCGTTATCTGTATTTAAATTTGTAGCCTGTTAAAAATAAAGCCCATGTGAGCTTACTGGTATTTTCCAAATTTTGACAATGAAAGTGCCACTTTGTAAATAGAAAAAAAAGGTATTAACATATACATGGAATTGGATAAGATTTCAGAAAGTATCTTTCCAAAAAAACTATTTTCCCTTATTTCTGCTAGGCTGAAGAACTCATCTAGCTAGAGAAACTCACTCCCAAGAGGTTCTAGTTGGTTTTGCTAAAATTTTTATTGTCTCTACTGCTTATTAAGTCACTGATATCTGTTCTCTATGGTTGGATAAGTTCTATCTGTCAACATGGATGATTTACTTATGCTGCTTCCTGCAAACAGGGCCCTAATAAATGAATGTCTTCCACACTGTATTTTTAGAAATTAGCGTTTTACTATAAAAAAAAGGTATGTTCATAGTAAAAAATTTAAATCGTATGCATATGAACCGCAAAGTAGACAATACCCTCAGTTCCAGTCCTCAGTAGATAATAATTGTTAATGATTTCCTTTGTCTTTATAGATATTTCCTATGCACAAAAGTCTACATATTTATACAAACAAAAAATGGAATAATTTATAATATATTGTATACCTTAGTTCTTTTAATAGATCTTTGTCTTCTTTACTTAATGGTGTATAGACCACTTTATAATGGCTACTTGAGGGGGTATACCTATTGTGGAATAGTTAATTTCACATCTCTACTTGCTACACATGAGATCCAGAGCAAAAATGAAAGGAAACAAAACAAAATATATGTGCCATGCCCTATAAAAAAAATCTTAGCTGGGTGATACTTAATGAGACAAGCTGTATAAAGTGCTAAAATAAAAAAAAAAGATTCAAGTAAAAAATAACAATAATAATGGCTACTAGTGTTTGGTAGTATAAACATTCTATGATTTATTTAATCAGTCTTCTATTGATGAAGTTTCTGGCATTGCAATGAATACTGCAGTACCCATATCTGTGAATATCTGTATTAAAATATTTGTGGAATAAATAAATGCTGAGTCAAAGAGTATGTGTATTTTCAGTTTCAATATAGAGTTGTACCGATTTGCATATCCACAGATAATGCAGATGGAGGATACCTGTCGTCCTGCACGCTTGACAGCACTGAACATTATCCACTTCTAAAATCTTTGTCAAACCTACCACTGAAAACGTAATTTTCAGCAAATAATTTGTATTTCTCTAATCATGAGTGAGGGTGAGCATCCTGTCCTATGTTCACAGCAGTCTGTATATCTCGTGCTCACTGACTGTTAAAGAGTTCTTTGTTATGTTTTAAAAATTGGCCTTTTATCACAGCCTGGCAGTCTCCTTCCCCACCCCACTAGTGTGTTATATGTCCCTGACCCAATTTTTTGGTGCAGTTTGTTCAGCAGAAGCCTTAAATTTTTATGTGGCTAAATTAATCACTCTTTTCCTTTATGGCTTCTGACTTTCCCACTAGGTTTACTTTTCTAAGAAAGGAAAAACTGCTTCTAATTTAATCTCTATAATCAGCTGAAAGTAGATGGAGAGGCTGGGTCCATCACATACGGTGTGACCTTCTACCAGTTACTCATCCTCCCAGAACTTCAATGTCCTCATCTGTGAAACTGGGACAGTAAAAGCTCCTTTAAAGGATCATCGTCAATCCCAAATAAAATAATGTGGTTACGACTGAGCGCATGGCGCACAGGAAGTGTTCAGTAAGTGGCGGCTTTTCTTCCCCGAGATTGTAAACACCATCATCACTGAACAGCTCCAGCAAATGCGTCATAGACATGTGGCAAATTCCTGTTTCTCTGGAAGGCAGAGAGAGCACTGGGAATGACAGCGTACCGCCCGTGGGCCAGTCCCTGGCTTGCTATGGCACTGCCACAAATGCTGCTGCTGTGTAACTTCCTACGGAGCAGGATTAATTCCTAGCACGGTTCTTAAGTCACTTTGGGATCTGAGAGATGTTTCAATCATTCTAGGATTTGAGCTTCTTGAAAAGGCTCAGGACAAATGACCGTGAAAGCTACGTGGACGCACAGTTTGTGGGTAAGCACAGCGTCATCACCCTAACTTTCATGAGAATGAAAAGAAGAAATTGCTCAAGAAAAAACCAGAATTGAGACAAGAAATAAGTGTAAAAGTTTACATGGCATATATATATATTTATCTGTTTTTTTCTTTTAGAGATGGGGTCTTGCTCTATCACCCAGGCTGTAGGGCAATGGTGTGATCATAGCACACTGTGGCCTCAAACTCTTCCAGGGTTCAAACGATCTTCGCACCTCAGCCTCCCCAGTGGCCAGGAATACAGGTGTGTGCCACCAAGTCTGGCTAAATTTTTTTTTTTTTTTTTTTTTGTAGAGGTGTGTGTGCGGGTCTCACTAGGTTGCCAGGCTGGTCTCAAACTCCTGGCTTGAAGTGATCCTCCTGCTTAGGCCTCCAAAGGGCTGGGATTATAGGCATGAGCCACCGCGCCTGGCCGTTACATGGCATTCCACATAGGAGTCCTCCTCTGTCAAATGAGAACTCATAAGCACTACACATTGCTGAGTCCTTTAGAACATAGAGAGAAATACATATGTACACCCGGCTGAAGGTTGTGCTGAATATTCACACTCGGTCTCTTATCTGATTCTATTTATCATGGCTAGATAGGTAAAAAAAATATAAAATATAAACATTCCTTTGAAGAACTCAATTATTTAAAAAGCATCTTACTTTAACAGAGAATAGAGTCAAACTTTAACCAATTTTTATATGAAGGAATCTACTTTCCCCATAATTTCTAATCAATGTAACCTTCTACTATTCAGGAAAGAAGGCAGCCTAGCTCTAAGGGATCAGGACGTAACTGATTCAGAGCGGCAGTAGCTTTTTTGGTTGAATTTCAATTTCCAAATAGCTAGAAAACACTCCTGTAGGCTACCTGTTGTCAACTTAGCATCAAGACTACTGCTCAGGTACCAGGCCTAGCATACACTGACCTTAGCTACTACTGGAAATGCTAAGGATTAGCTATATTCCTATTACCATGTTTTCAGATGTGTTTTCACCAGAGAACTCAACTTGTTTATTTCCTACAGAAACCTCTACATAGAGCACAGCACAATCTCTCAAATACAGCAGCAATGCTATCTTCCAACTTACATGGTCTTCCAGTTTGGCTTTGACAGTCCTCCCTTTGAGAGGCACAGGCTAGCTCCTCTTGCCTTGAAAATGGGTGGGCTTTTGTGACTGTTCCCACTAGTAGAGGGCAGTGGAAGTGATGCTATGCGACTTCTGAGGCTAGGTGACAAAGACAGCAGAGCTTCCACCTGTTAACTTGCACACTTGCTACCGTATAAGGAAGCTAACAATTCAGAGGGCACTGCAGTGAGGAAGGCCAGGCTGCCTGGAGAGGGCGAATGTTCTCCAGCCATCAGCCCAGCAAGTTCCAGCAGACAGCCAGTGTCCAGTGCCAGATGTGTAAGTAAAGATGCCTCATCCCAGCCCAGTCAAGCAGTCACTTCCAGTCTTTGAGTATTCCCAGACAAGGCCCCAGCACCACAGAATGGAGACAAGGACGCACGAGCATCATAACATCAGTGCTTTATGTCACAAAGTTTTGAGGCAGTTTGTCACATGGCAATAGATAACTAGATTTCCACTCTAGGTTTACTTGAAAACAGGCCACCTTGCAACTGCTAAGGATAAATGATTCCCCAAAGCACTGCAAAACTTCCGCAGAACAATGCAAATGCATTAGCCACCTTGCCCATTAATATCCTGCTCAACAGCCACGCTTTGGGAAACGGTCGTTCATCTCTCCCTCCCTCCATCAAAGCTAAGCAATGGATTTCCCAGAAGTCATCAGGCTGCTCCAGGATTAGTGGTGAGGGGGCAGATCTGGTGAGGGTTTTCAGAAAATAAAGTAAAATATTTAGATCGTTTCGCAAGTTGCTTTTCAGATGCCACATTTTTCTCTTTCATCTGTTCCAGCTGACAATGTGTGACAGTTGTCTCTGTGGCTGTTTAACCTTAAAACCATTTATCCTGAGATCATTAAAGATGAACGTCAGGCTGGATTTGCTACGTGTAAAGTAAACTAACAGGATGTTACTATGCCAGAGCAGTACAATAATAACTTATTGTTAATATTTGTTTAGCAAAACAGATGAAATACAAATTCCCTAATACAAAGTCTAACACAAAACAATGGGACGGGGAAGGGAAATGTGGTATTGACTAATCTGATTCGATAAAGATCCTCATTTCTGGCAAGGAAGAAAAAAGGAGGGTGGGACAAAGAGCCAGACTATTAGCTCTGAAGCTTGGGAGGGTTGGCAGCAACTTGGTGGGCTTGGTGACAGCACCCCTGATCTGGCCTTTGTGACACCTTCTAAACATCCGAACCAACATAAAAGGATATAAAACTAGCGAGACACACACCATATCCCACATGTTCACAGGCCATAAATTCAATACATTCGTTATTACATATATTTTCACACCAGCATCTATTTTTGATTTTTATACGTTACAGAAATAATTTCATATTCCTCTGCTAACATTGGTTAACATAAACAGATTAAGATTTTTAACCATTCAGCAGTATTTTTAAGCCCATTAAGCTTCTGCCTATCTATTTTCCTTCAATCTAAAGTTTTCAAAACTCCTATTATCAAAGTCAGTTCCGAGCATGACTTTACAGTGTCAAGCCCAGTGTGTGGTGCAGAGTGAGTACTTAGCCAATACGTTTTGATCGACGGGAAAGGAAACCTGAGGCCAAGGCAGTGAATATATGGTTTGCCAAAAGATACAGCAAGGGCTAGTTATTACTTTGGCAGCTGAGGTTGAGATAAATTTTAAACAGCCTAAGAAGTTCATAGAAAGAAAGACTGTTGTCATCCACAATATCAAACCTGCATGACTTCTGCAGACATCTATTGAGTGCTCATTATGGCCCAGGCACTGTGCTAAGAAATGCAGGGGAAACAGAGGTGAAATCTCATCATCCACCGGTCTTTCTTGGGCATGCTTCCAGGAGCTGTAAATTCAGCTCCAGCATCATTTTCACCCTTCACGTGGGAATCCTGAGGCAGTAGAAGTGATCTGAATATCCCCCGAGTGGTCTTGTGGGAAGAGTATTCTGAAGTTATTCAATCTAAATAACATCATTTAAAAATTACAGTCTTCATTCTTCTTGCTAATACAAGGAGAGTTTTCTCACCTTGAAATTGGAGGAAATATTGTCTAGCAATTAGACTTGAATAGGAAGGGGCCCGACATGGGCCTCTTCTAGGAAGCGCTTGAGTGAAACCTCAGCTCTGGTCCTGGGTGAGGCCTGTGGTAGCTGGTTCAAGAGAGGGTGTAGCATGTTCCCCTTGCCCCAGCGTCCAGTCCACTAGGCCTAAAGCCAAAACCTCATACACTTTATCTGCTCCAGGTAGAATGTAAAACGCCTTCTCTAGCCCAGAGTCACTCTGGCTTAAACTGCTCCCCAACCCAAGTTCCGTCTACTCGGTGCAGCAGAGCTGGCCAGGTCTTGAGGACACCCCTCATTCAGCGTAGTCACACAGCAGGCCAGTCACCTCAGGACTAAAGCCACCCTGGTGCGACAGTGATTTGCAGGGTTTTGAAAAGAGGCCTAACTGCTCACCTCCGTTGCCACGATTTCAGATGGGTTAGAAGGATTGGACAGGGCAGCTCTGAAGCCAGCCATTGGATCTCCAGACCTAAATCTTTTCAAGACTTCCGTGTGAAGAGACCCAGAGGAAACCAAGGGGCAATCTTGGTTCTGTACCTGGCTCAAAAATAATGAATCCTTTATGAAAAAGCAACTATACGTACAAGGGAAGAAAATTCTTCCTTGAAATGGCAGATGTGAAGAAACTATTGATTGGTTCTGTCCCCAAAAGACAGGAACCCTTCCCTTTTGCTTCCATTCTGCTTGCGGCTGGCTCTGCTTCTTCTTGAGCTGGCTGTGAAGAGCCTCCTGCCTCCAAGTGACAACCCCACACACTGATATCACGAGCCTCCATGGGTTCCATGGTGTTTAGGGTCAAGGATTCTGAATTTCTTTACTTCAAGAAAAGAAATTATAAAGAAAATTGCTCTCTGGCTCCACTTAATTTTTTTCCCTTGATTGCTAAGGGGGAAGGCACACAAATTCTTCCCTGGCTGGTGAATCGGCAATGTGAATGACTTTAGAAGCTTAAATAGAGTGCTGGGAGTCACAGAAACCTGTCTTAATGGAGTCCTTTCACAAACATAATAGAATTGGCTCCTGTTAGCAAGAAAAACATCTGATGGCTGAGATTAGCTCCCTAAATTGTCCTTTCAAAATCCATTCCACCTCTCCATTCAATGTGAAAGATGTCGCCTTTAGGTGACAGGCACTGGGATTTTTGAGATAGTATTGAAGAGAAAGAAGCTTCCTGACTGGAAGCTCTAAGCAGCGCATGGAGGGTGAAGCTAGATCCTTGTTGCAGCTTTTCATTTATATGGCTAGCTTACTCTAGGGTAAGGGTGATGGAAACAGCCACTGGAAACAAAGCGCAGCATTTGCTAACTTAGGAAGGCAGTGATAATGAAAACAAACGAATCACCTTAGTTGGCAGGAATCCTCAGAGAATGACGTGCCAGTTTAATTTTCTGGATACTCAGGGATTCATAAGGACATCCCTTGGTCTCACTCTTGAAGGGACTCTTTCTCAGATGTAGTTTTGCATACCAGTGCACAGGGCTGGGTAGGTGATGGGCGTGCAGCAGAACTAGGCGAGGGGCCGGGGACTTGTCAGTGGGGTTTATTATTAACACAGTAGGCACATCAGGGATGGTCCTCTGAGGACCCGGGCTGTGACTGCTCATGCGCAGGAATGCAGATAACAATGATGACACCGTTATGCACCTGAATTAGGCTTTAAGTGGTTGACAAAGCTCTGAAAGGCAAGCTAGGCAGGTATGCAAGAAACCACGTTCTGAGAGGCAAAGTTATACTCTCTCTACAAAACTGCTATTTTGAGCAAAGACTTGGAACCAACCCCAATGTCCATCAATGATAGACTGGATAAAGAAAATGTGGCACATATATACCATGGAATACTATGTAGCCACAAAAAAGAATGAGTTCATGTCCTTTGCAGGGACATGGATAAAGCTGGAAACCATCATTCTCAGCAAACTGTCACAAGAACAGAAAACCAAACACTGCGTGTTCTCACTCATAAGTGGGAGTTGAACAATGAGAACACGTGGACACAGGGAAGGGAACATCACACACCGGGGCCTGTCGAGGGGTAGGGAGCAAGGAGAGGGAGAGCATTAGGACAAATATCTAATGCCTGTGGGTCTTCAAACCTAGATGACGGGTTGATGGGTGCAGCAAACCACCATGGCACATGTATACCTATGTAAATAACCTGCAGTTCTGCACATGAATCCCAGAACTTAAAGTAAAAGAAAAAAGAAAAAGACAAAAACATAAAAGCACTGCTCTTTTGTAGCAGAGGCGGACCAGACTCATGTTTCCCAGCTCCTAGGCTGGCGGTCTCTCCTGTATCCCTAGAAATCCTTTTCCTGCCCTGAAGAGATAGCCGTGGAATTCTGGGAGTAAGGAGCAGCTCCCAGACTAACTTAGCAGACTGCAATCAAAGCTAGGCAAATGTTCACCCAGGAATAATAAAATCTATTCCTTCTTCCTCCCAGAAAATGACATCACTATTCACCTGCTTACTTAGTCCCAAACCCAGGATGTGTCCTCGTCTCCTGGCTTCTCCTCACACCCCACACAGCATGCCCTACGCCTTGTGCCTTCAGAGCAGACCCTGACTCCCTTCATTCCCATGCCTGCCCTCCCAGTCCAGGCCACCTGGACGGCTGAAAGCCTCCAACAGCCCTCCGCTACCTCCTTCTCTGATAGGCCATTCTCTCAAGAAGTCAGATCACATGCTAAATGTGTAAATCTGTCCCACCCCTTAAAACTCTCCATCTCACTTAGACCCCAGGCTGTGGCCCACACAGCCCTATATGTCGCAGCGCCAGCTTCCCTCTTTGAACGCGTTTCCTCTCACAGCAATGTCAAACTCAGCTCTGCCTCAGTGCCTTTGCATGTGCTGTTCCCACTGCCTCCCCAGCCTTTCCATGGTTTGCTCCTTCACTTCCCTGCTTTCTCAGAGGAGTCTTCCCTAACTCTCCTTAAAATGAGTTACTGCTTTTCCCTTCAGTCTCTGCCCCGCACACGCCTTTACTTTTCTTCACTGCAGGTGTCACCATTTGAAATCACATTGCAAACGAACTTGTTCACTTATTTAGTTCAGCATCTGTCTTTCCCAATGCCTGGAAGCTCTGTGAGGGCAGAGCCTTGTCATCCTGGTTCTTGTGTATCAGCTGCAGCTGAACAGGACCTGGCTGACAGCAGGGCTCAGTATCTACTGAGTGCATGGATAAAAGAATGACATGCAAGGCAAGAAGGAAAAGCCCTATCTGCTCACTGAGGACTGGACAGACATACTGGAGTCCATCACAGTACTTTTTACATAAATTCAGCGTGGAAAAGAATGACACGTTCAGTGTTCCCTTCGGATAGAGCCAGGCTGCCCGTAATAACATCTTTGCAAATGAATTCCATCACCCCTACTTTATACTTCTTTACAACTTAACGTATTATTAAACTACCTTAAAACAATACACGGGACTTGCATAGTGTCTGGCATATGGTGAAAGTTCAATATTTATTGCTGAATTTAAAACTTTTCTCATCTGTCATTAAATTTTCATTTTTCCCTGCTTCCTGTATTTCCTTCCAATACAAATGTATATGTTTACATTGCTGTAACTATATATAGATATTAATTTGTTTCCTGTTTTTCTTTGGTAACACTTTTTGACACTGCAACCTAGTTACTGTCATTTTTAACAGCTAGGTAATATTCCATCAAGGTGATGTACTATAATTTGCTTTTTGTAGTCTCCCCCTTTGGGCATTCAGCTACTAAAAGTTCACTGAGAGTAGAAATGCTAAACAAATGGAGGTAGAGTCGGAAATGTCCTTTTAGCAGAACCCAAACCACATGCTGACCAGGGCAGAGTAAAATGGCACGCTGGTCTGTCACCCAGCAGCCTGAATTCCGACTCTTTACCACATTAGTTTATTAGAGCAAACTGTAGGCTGCTGTTAGAAAGCTCTAAATCACTTTACAAATTATTGATGAAAGAATGACTTCAAGCACTGAACAAACGTAGCCACCAGCCTCAGGAAAAGCACCAAAAGAGGGAGGGAGCCAGAGAAGGAAGGGGAGGGGGAAAAGCAACAGCTGTAAGGAAGCTGAGAAGACTTCAATAAAGGCCCCTGCTACAGCCTGTTTCATTTCTTCGATCTCTTGAGAATACAGTCCGCAGTTTGTTAGCAGATGGATCAGCCAAAGTCAGAAGGGGAAGAAAGGGCTTGTCTATCTTGGGGATTTCCCTATCTTTCATTGTTAAAATGCTTCATAACTGCTGCGAAGGAGTGATTTTCTTCTTTTTCCATTTTTTAAGTAACTTTTTCCCCCGTACACAAATGAAATACTCATTGAAAATAATTTGGGAACTATGGGAAGGCATAAAGAAAGTAAAAGTCACCTGTAGTCCTGTGAGTCACAGATAACCATTGTGAAAACTGGATCTGCTGTCCTGCTCTCCCTCGTGGACAAAACATGAATATAAAATGTGAACTAGATCACATATTCTTCTCTTTACCCTTTAAGCCCATTGTTATATTGTGAACTTTTTTTTTTCAAAGGTGTGCAACTATTCTTTAAAATGTTTTAAATATCCGTAAAATAGTTCCTTGTCCAGATGAATAAACTATAACGTATTTGTTTCTCAATAGGTCACATTCAGGTTGCTTCCAAATTTTCAATCTAATAAAGAATGATGCAGACATCTTTGAACCTTTCTCAGATAAATCTCTTAGCACAGATTGTTAAAAAGCAGAATTACCAGATCAAGGGAATGGGCACTTCCAGGCTGATTAGTGTTGACAAAATACAAACTTGGAGATTTACACTCAAGGCAGCCTTCTACGAGAGCGATTATGTCAATATTTCCTCATCGGAAGCAGGTATTATTGTTTTTATATTTTTTACTGTAGATGAAAAATGGAATCATTATTTTAAATTACATTTCTTTGATTACTGGTAAGGTAAAACTTTTAAATTTTGTTTTCTGGCTATAAGTGTAGATAAACTGTTTAGTGAACTGTTTTTATTGAGCTGCTGCTCATTTTTCTATTAGAACAAATTTTTTTTCACTGGTTGTTGGAGCTACTATAACAGTACTTTGTAGAAGTAAAAAAAAAAAAAAAGACAATGGCTATACTTTCTGCAGAACAAAAGAGATGTGCATGAAAACAAAATTAGAAGGACATACACCAAAATGTTGAGCAGGTGTTATGGATTAGGTGGTAGGACTGCGGGTACTTGCTGAATTTTCTAGAAGCAGCCTAATAAAAAGGTAACAATAAATCATCTTCCATATACATCTCATGTGGTGAAGATAGCAGGACGGATGGGACAGCTGTATGGGAAATACAGGGTGGACTGATTTTCCTTTTAATTCTAGTTGATCATAATTCTTATTTAACATTTTCCCTATGTTCACCTGTGTTGTTGATAGAGATGCCCACCAGAAACCCTGTTCTAGTTGACCCTGTGGATGAACAATGGCAGGTGACACCTGCCCAAGCTGGTGCTGTGGATGCTTATGTATAACCCATGGCCACTCATGCCTAACCCGTGGCTACTCTGACCATCAGCTGCAGTCTTGTTTTCCTGGTTATGTATCTCAGTGTTGGTTGGGCACCTTTACCGAAGTACAAGTTTGCTCACATTCGCACAATGTCCAAGCACACACAAGTGCTCTGAGGACAAGCACTGTTTCTCATGCCTTCATCAAGACCCTAACAGCATCCGAGCTACGCTACATTCTGTTGAAATCAAATAATCATTAAAATAACTGTGATTACGTAGCAGGAAGGAAAGATTGCTATGGGCACATACTGGGCTATAGCTGTTTCCATATTGGGTTGGAGGAAGAAATTCAACTTTAGAGGGAGAACAACTCTTTAGGAAAACACTTTGAAGAGTTTTTTTTATTATGAAAAGTAAGGCTCTCAGGAACTGGGAAGTAAAAACGGAAAGTAAAAGGATCTCATTCTAGGGTGTTGTTACAAAGGAAATGTGTGTGTTGGGGGGTGGGGATGGGGGAAGTGAGGGTTCCTCTTAGTCAGGACAAAAAAGATAGGAGCTTTGGGAGGACCAGGCACTTAGGAAAAACCAAGAAAGGATAGAAGATTTTCTAAAGAGACGGCTGCTTCCTGGTGTGAATCTATTCACAGGGCAAGGATGGAGAGTAAGAGATTCTTTATGGTGATGAATCACTGATAAACTGTCAAAACTGCAATGTGGAAATTCAATTTTAATAGTTTCCTCTCCATTATTTCTTTTGAAAGCCATTGTACTGTTTAGGAGACCCTGGGAAAAGAGGGAAGTAAGGCGATCAGCATTGTGGACACGTTAACACCCCAGGGAATGTTGACAAGAGGGGTGATGGAGGAGGGTCTTGAAGCCAGAATTTAGAGCTGGAGGAGACAGGAGGACATAAATACCTCCCAGGCAATCTGCAAAAGCACTCAACAGGGCAGGTCAGTGCAGTAGGGCTTAATGTTTTTATTGGGATTTTAGAGGGAAGAGCAGAAGGAGGCTGGTGACCCCAGGGCACATTTTGGTCGCAATTATGTTCCACGGGCTGGTATCACTCATTTTGAGGACCAAGTTTTAATGTCTTGGGTGGCTAAGGTCTCTCAGGATATAGAGGGGATCACCCCTAAAAAGTATAGCCTGAAGGAAGCATTAGAAACTGAGCGGTTTGCTTTGTCACCTCCATTCTCTGGCCTTCAACAGAAGGTCAATTGCAGCATGTCATCTCTTCTCTAGCAAAAAAATTTGTGAGACTATTTCCTAAGGACAAGCCTCTGGCAGGATGTTCCTAGAGCTTAGCTTACGATTCCGGCCACAAATCAATGTGTTTCAGACATTCCTTCTGATCCAAGGGGCGCCACTTCTGGATCAAGACAAGACTGCAGCCTCATTCATCAGGTTATGAAACAGACAGTGGGGAAAATCTCCAGGAGGCACACAGCAGGTATTTCCGCATTCGGTCAGCTGGTAGAACTTTCAGAGAAGTTCTTGGGAGATTTAGAGAGCTCATTCCAAAACTTTGGAGAAAGAGGGGCTGAAAATAGAAAATGAATTATTTATCATACTCTCTCTGTAACTCACAGACTTTAAAGAGCACAAACCAGGGTCTTTCCCTCCTAGCTTCCACACCACTCAGCCAGGTAGGTGCCTCTTCGGCACTTCTGAAGGATGTGGGAATGAGACACATTTGAAGCTCCAGAGGCCAAGGAAAGCGCAAGCAGCCCTCATATTACAAAGGATGGCTGTGTGTGAAAAGAGGTGAATCTCTTCCCTGAGAGATCATTTACTTAGAGTAAGAGGCTATCTGCAGTAGTGGTTGAGGGCACAGCACTGACAACACAGACTATAAAAGCATGTCCTCTCTGATGTAAACTTAGTGCCTCTGAAAGAATCCGTGGCCTGAGGGGCTAATCCCGGCTGACAGGTACCCTCTTCCAGGAGGCCAAAGCGTCTCCTCAGGGCAGCAGCTCAGATTTCCTATCTCCCTCCCATCCACCTTTCCTCCTAAATCTACGAAGGATGGCAACCTTCAAGCGTTGATGGAAATGTCCCTTAAAACATGGACGTCGGCTAAGTCTACAAAATAGTTTCGTCTGCTTATCAGAACTCCAGGAACTTGGGTGAGTGTGGTAAGGGGAGGGGATGTGAGAGGCTAGAAACGCAGGCACCTTTTAGAGGATGCTTCTTTGAGAAAGAGATTTGGCAAACTGTTTATCTGTTGGCTTCCCTCATGAGGTTTCTCACTGAGTTCCCACTTCTACGACTGCCTCCCAGGCTCTTTTGCTCAGCTCCAAGCCTGGGAGGCTTTGATGCCTTGATCTCTCCTGCTTTTCCTCTCAGTTTTGTCTCTCTGTTTTCCACATCCATCCGTTTCTTGCAATTTTCAAAGATGCCATTTGATTCCATACTTTCCTTGCTGCCATCTGCATTATCGGACTGCCTGACAGACTGATTCATTCACTCATTCATTCCTCACCCATTTACTGCATTCCTCCTTGGTGCTGGGCACGAGACATAATTCCTACCCTCGGGAATTTCACAATCGAGTCAGCAAACAGACATGTGAACACTTCAAGTAGCTGTGAGATAAAACTGCATGTGTGAGAAATGAACGCACACTCTGCTGCACAAGCTCACAGGGAAGAACAATGACTCTTGCCTTTGACTCTTTGACTACAGCCCCTTGCTTGGCTCTGCATGGGCTGGGTACCCACTCCTCTCTGTCCTACTCACTGAAGCCAGGATAATTTCCCAAAGCATCATTGCAAGGCCACTGTCACTAATGGGGACTTACCTGTGGCACTGGCTCCCACACAGGTATCTTGGTTCTGATTGTTGGAAAGTATTTGGAGCAGAGCACTTAAATGCTCTACTGCCAGAGAAGTCTAGCCAGAGGAATTTGATTATGCTTGCTCATTGCCACGTTCTTGAAGCAATATTACAGTGTGAGGGGGCAAGGCAGGGGCAGGGGCATTTGTACCTTGCCAGAGAGGAAGCCGGAAGAAATAACTTGAATGGGAACTAGGAGGAGACAGAAGAAAGCAGAACACAAACCTTACCTATTTTATGGTTCCTCTTCAGACTAGGCCTTTTAAAATACGGTTGCTTTGATGCTCAGTATTTATACCATGCCCATATTAAAAAAACAAACAAACAAAAAAAAAGCGAGACACATGGTTCGCTCAAGAATTTGTTCTGATTCACAAATTTACATGAAAGTTAATCATCTTTGGTTACATAAAAATTAATCATCTTTGGTTTGTTTTAAATTAAAAAATAACATTTCATGAAATTAATTTTGAACAGTTTTAGATGTGTGGATGCTTTAAATATACATATGCCTCTGATTTGAGATCAATTTTTAAAAATAATTGTTTCCAATGATAATAACCATCTCCTGGTTGTTCCAGGAATGACTATACTCTGTGGTTTTCTCAAATGGAATTTTCTTTGTACTAGGTAAATATTGAGACAACATTTAAGTTGGCTCAAGTCTGTCTATATTGACTGCAGAAAGCAGCAAATATCATGGGACAATACCAAAATGAAAGAGGGAATCTTGCAGTCATAAGATGGGGCATACACTTGAGATTGACTACCAAGATTTTCTCTTACTAGCATAGAATAAAAGCACACACTAAGTCCTAGTAAGTTTGGCAGCATTTAATAGATAATTAAACAAAATGAAAGTCTCACATTCAGAAATATGACTTCAAATATAATTCTTTTAACTGCTGTTAACACTTTCCATAAAAATCCGATTTGCGATCATTTAATATATTATTATAAGGCTTGTGGCATATAGTCCACCTTTATGTGACATTGTAAATGTCCTTATGGCTAGCTCTGCTCTTTGCAATGGTTTTATTAGAATGTTATTGAGAATTAAAGCAGATCCCAAACTCGGACACCATAGGCATGTGCAATAAAATATATTATTAGTCTTATAATTTTAAAATAGAAGATGATATAAATCTGAATTTGCAAATATGTATCCAGTCTAATATGTGTATTGTTTCTATTTAAAGAATACACAATCCAGTTGAAGGCCATGCCTAATCTGAGAATGTAGGAGGAAAGAGAAGAATCAAATAAATGAAATCATCAATAAAAGACAAGAGCAGAATCCCTTCGTTCATCTCATGCTTGGTTCAAGTGTTTCCTTTATGACTGGAGCCGACATCTTTAAGTGCCCTTAAGAGAAGCTTCTTGCATACATAGATGGGCTGTACTAAATTAAGCCTTTCTGTCACAAACTTGAGTCAGGTTGTTTTGACTGCCATTTTATTATTTTTTTATATGAGCCTAACCAAATTTAATAGTTAGTTATCTTTATTTTAATTTATACTTTAAGTGCTTCCTTCATTCAGTAAAAAAGTGAAATTTCCCTCAGGCGAGAAAAAAAAAGAATGATTTTCACCTTAGGTTCAATGCAGCATGTGCCATGATTATGACCGAGACATTGTTCAATACGTAGGAAAGGTGATTAGGAAAACAAATTCTGTGCTATGCAAAGGACAGTGACATTTAACTTCCTACTGGATATGTTAGCCAATGGAAAATAATGAAAACAATGTATCTTCTATAGGTTATTATGAATTAGTCCAGGTTTATTTTATTCATATCTGAATTTTTTACTGAATTTGGTAAAGATCAGCTCTCCTAGGCACTTACATGCAACTTCGCTTTATGGTTTCTAAGTTACTCTTTCAAAATGAAATATTCAGAAACTTGGAGACACAAATCTCAAAGACATACTATATAATTACTTGGTAATGTTCTTACTATACTTGTTCTGTGATTTATCCCAGCTGAACAGGACTCTTTTTAACACTGTATTTGGTACATGTGGAATGGCAAGTAACATATTTCATGACTAGACAAAGAGTTACCGCAGACAATACTACACTGATACCAAAATACACACAGAGATGTGTATGGCTTTCTCACTTCAACAATTCCGGTAAGTTTCCATTGAAAAGAAGTCTATTTTCTCTGTCTCCTAAAATTCTCGGTCACTCCTCTCCAGAGCTTCTTCCTTTGAACAGAGCCACATAGACTGGGACACATGACAATCAAGTCCCTGTACTGACTGACAGCACACATGTGGTTACCAGCTCCTTATCACTGTGTGTGTGTGTGTGTGTGTGTGTGTGTCTATCTATCTGCAAATATAATACATTTTTATTGACTCAAGAGGTAAATATATGCAACTTTATCACACACCTTCACCAAATATTTATTGACCACCTAAGTTGTGACATAACTCTGTATTTTTTTCTTTCCCCCCAAAAATGCAGATTATAAAACATTTTTTTATTAATTCCCCATAGTAATTGGGAAATATTGGTAGAAAGTACAGAGTATGACTGGTAGTAAAAAGGAAATTGGGGTCTGGCCTCAGCCTGGCCACCAACCACTTCTTGTGACTCTGAGAACTTCCCTTTGCCTGGGTTGGTCTCAATGGTTTCATTTGTATAATGAAGGAACTAGACCAGACAATTTCTTTAAAAAATCCCTCCAAGCACAAAATGCCACAGTTCCAAATATGGAAGTATTTTATAATGTTGGTAACTGGCAAAAATAGTACTTCTCCCAGAAGAACGAAATGATATTGATCTCATTTAGGTTATAGGCATTCCTATGTGAGAAGAAGGCAAATATCACACCTCCATCTACCCACTCAAGAATCTGAGAGTCTATGCAAAGAGAAATCAGGCATTCACAGAAGTACTGTGAAAAAAAAACAAATTTGAATGACCACAAACATTCTGCAAATGTAACGTGATATAAAATACCAATAGCAAATCATTGCTCCTTGTCTACAGTTGCCGGGAAATAAGAATTCCCAACTTGCAAACTATTACCTCTGCATGGGTCGGCCAAGGGTCCGATCCCCAGTGGCCTTTACAGTGTGACCAGCTAGAACCAACATCTGACCAACAAGTCTTTCTCTTAATATCTCCGTCAAAAACATCCTCAACAGGAAGTTAACTTTATAAGAATGTCGACAAATGAAGAAAGTTGGCAGTCTGGGCTGTTGCCAATATTAGGCTTACAGGCAAAGAAAATAATGGTGTGAATCTATCAAGATGTGGCAATTTCTCTGATATGTGACATCTGCTTTCCTGTTTCTTTTTCTTTCCTTTTTTTTTTTTTTTTAATAAGAATGCAGTAACTGAAAAAAATCATTTTTAAACTGACAAAAAACAGGACACATCCTCAGGGCAAATGGTTTCTAAGTCAGTGTTTGAATACAACATAGACATAAACCTTTGGCTGGATCCCCAAATACTGACACGATTCACTTCAATGTTTTGGCTAGTATTTGGTTGGGCTGAAAGAATTCTTCCACACACACAATAAATTCTTATAGACTCAGAAGTTTAAATAAGCAAATAAGTAAAATGATTAAAGGATTCCATAAACCTACCATCCAGAGAGGAACGCATTTAACATCTTGTCTATCTAGTCTCCTAAGTTGGACAGATACATTATATATATTACATATTTATATGTATATTCATATCTCAAGTCCATCTCATACTCCAGATATACCAAGGCGTTCCAAGAGCTGCACAGATCATTATGCTGGCACCCCTGTGTGCAAATCTGTGAGCTAAGGCACCATGTTTGGGAAGCTCTACTCTACACTTCCATAAGTTTGAGTTGATCAGAAACAAGCATCACTGACATGGCAGCAAAGAAGCTTCATTTCTTGGAAAGTCCCCATGTTTCTTGTATCTGTCCCTCACTTCCACAGAGCTGGCATGAGTTCAACTAGCATAAGTTTAGCTGAAGTCTGCATAAATGGCGGGGAGCATAGAATTTTCTCACTGCCCCAGTCCCATTAAAAAAATAAAACCATTGTAATTGTATCCTTGCTAACCTGGATCTCTTCCTGCTTCTGCAGATACTTGCACCAGGATGGACAGGCCCAAATTCGTGGCCTTATTAACCGTGGTGCCCTAGGAAGGGAATGAAGGAATGTTTTCCCGAACGAGTCTTTCTGATGGCAGAAGTGGGGAAGCAGGTGCTGGAGGCTGGACCCGTTCACTTCAGCTCCAGGAACACAGGTGCCATGCACAGCAAAACCAGATGTGGCTTCTGCCCTCCGGGTGCACACTGGTGTGGAAACTGACACATACATGAGTATAATCAACATGGGAAGCAGAGAGTGCCTCTCTAATTGATTTGTGCTTCCCCAAATTCCTTCAGGGTAGGGACCGCATATTCTATCATTTGCCTTTCCTCAATGGGAAGCACAGTTTGGGGCCCAGAGAAGGTGCTGGGGGGCTCTTGGTTGGTGGACTGACTTGATGCTAAACTGCAAAGGCAGAGGAGATACATTCCCTTCACAGCCCCAGAGGTCTTTGGTTATGTTAATTACTCCTACCTTCCCCTAACAAATGGCTAGGGTGTCACAGCAGGAGGACCCAGAGGGCGCATTAATTGCAGTGGCCCATCTCATCACATTACTCTCACTATTCAAAGGTGTTTCTAATCCAAAGGCAAAATACAGTGTCTCCAAACGCCAGGGAAAGAACAGAGGAACACATGTTGTCAGTGGCAACCAAACTTAGCTTCATCATGAATCACTGTGGCCTCATTCTGACAGGTCCAGTTGCAGCCTAGCCCTAGATCACACCAAGCAGTGACTCAGCTACAATGAAACTTCGGATGCTATTTTTAAGGGGGGGCTCGCAAGGGGAAGGAGGGAGGTGTAGAAATGCTTTATTATTTTTTCCTGAATTTTCATAGCCTCAACTAAATCTTTACTTTGAGACCAGAATTCTGGAAAAGTTAACCTGCCCCTGAAGTTATGTAACCCATAGTTTACTTTTTATATCACAGTTTGCCCATTAAAGTCACAAACCATTTCCATGGCCAAAATTTGTTTTGAGTAAAATCGAAAAGTTTTCAGAAGGGTCTGGACACAAGGGAAGCAATTATGGTACAGTGGGAGGAACACTGGCTTAAGAAGCAGATGGTTCTGCAGCTTGTAAGTTGTGTCACTGTGGGACTGAATGGCCAGGATGTGGCCAGGGGATAGTGAGGCTGAGGTGGCTGTCCTGGGTGGAGTCTCAGGGCGGGCCACCACGGGCATTGGTGGGTGTGCCTACCCTGCTAGCTCTGCACTTTGGATTGGTGAAGAAACCCCACCAAAGCCGCTTTAGGTTCCACAGACTTCAGTGCTGTCTTCTTTTTACTCTTGCCTTCCCACTGAAGGGGCTTTGCTGTTCCCACGGCTACCAACTGATTCCTGTGTTCATTTACTCATCCTTCTCTGGACTTTTTCCAACTGCTACCTTCTCTTGAGCAATTAGCACAGTGCACATATTTCCAGAGTGGAGACATGGTATTTTTGTGGAAAAGTAGGACAACGTCTTCCTCAAATGCACGTTCCTCACGATGATCGGAATTGTGTTTCCTCTCCTGGCATGGTCCCTGTCTTCTGGGGAACAGTCCCCCTACAGTGATTTTTGGCTTATGTTCTTAGACACAAGCGATGGCTCAGAAGCCTCACCTCCCAGCGTTGTTGCGATTTCTCCTGCGGGTGTCCCTGTAACATCTTTGGGAGAGCAAGACATCCAGCTCAGAAGCGCTTTCATGAGGCAAAATCTAATCTAAAAACTCTTCAGTGGCAACATCTTTAAAGGTTAAACCATCCTGTGTAAACATGTGCTTGGTTCTTGGAGTTATTTTTTCCAGAGCTAAGTCTTCCAGGCTGGAGGACTTAGGAAGAAATAACGCCCAAATTGGCCCTACAGTGTTGAGTGGAAGTGGGGCACAAGAAGGGGAGCCTCAGCATCTGCTGATAAATCCATTCATACCACAGTGACCTTGAACACCATAGTTCTTTCTGTAACACCACAAAGCTCCAGCAGAAACAGAGGAGAGAACTGAGCAGAGCCCCAGCTCAACGCTGAGACTTCCCTGTGCTCCACCACATTAATCCTAAGACCGAAGAGCTCATTAGCCAATCACTTTCATGAACAAACCCATCTAGCTCTGGGGACAGGAAGAGCGGAGACAGAGTGGGAGTAACTCTGACGTCATGCTCTGAAAGCTCGGCCATGAAGCCTCATTTTTCTGAGGTACTCATGGACACTGCAACTTCCTCCTCCTCAGCTTCTGGCCAGCAACAGGCCCTAAATTAGTTAAATTTAACTATAATAAACATGCTGCAAATGAATTATATTTAACTCTAACAGCCACCTCAGGGTTTGTCTGGAGATGAAATAATTTTAGCTTATGCTACCATACGTCCCCCAACTAAAGCAGAAAGTAATTACCTAAGGATTTACTGTAATGAGTTCACTGACACTCATTATTCATTATAGTGCGTGAACATTCCAGTCTTTTATACAGTCAGGCACAGACTGCACACTGCTGAATATATAGTCTTGAGTGAGCACAATAAGGACACTAAAAATAAAAAGCCACCTGATTTCAGTCTTAAGAATTAGTAATAATTATGAGAAGTCCTGGCTGAAACTTTGCACCATCAGTAGAACTGGGCCTGCTAAGAAAATGAACAATGTGATAAGGTTTTGGAGCGATGACACTGCAGAGCAACACTTAAAAAGTGTGCTTATTTAAAAAAAAAAATGTAACTGGGCTTCAGTGCTGTGCATACTAATGAGAACTCATGTTTTTCTATCCATTAAAGCAGGATCCTACTCAGAAGCATTTGGTTAGGGGAAGAGTTTGTGTTTCTAAAAGTACGTACAAGTAATAACTTGCCCAAAACGCCATTCCTTATAAAATATTACGGTATTCTACATTTCATTTACTCTGAATAATCTTGCCATTAAAAATTCTCATTTATCTAGTCACCCCTTGTAATCCATTGTGTATCAGTCATAGGCCAAGTGCTATAAGTATAAAGAACAATAAGACACGGTTTCTACTGTCTAGAAGCTGAAAGTTTACTTAGCCCTGTAAGTAAATATTTCCCGAATTGTGATATCCACAGTGATCGGAGGTGTACTGCCCGTTGAATACATATTATCTAGTCAGTATTGATGTAAGTTATTTGGGTGGAGAAATCTAAATATGACTTGATCAAGGATCAAAGCAACTCTAGCCAGCTTTGGCCACTGAATGTCCTCTGTATACATTGTGCATTCTGGGCAGACGCACCCATGCTTGGCTGCATATATCATTAACACACCACTGTTAACTTTTATATAAGGGTTTATATCTTGCCTCATTCGATGAAAATTTTAAGGAGGCCTACAAAAGAAAGTATACAATAAAATAACGTTTGAATAGGATAGAAATCAAGAATCAACATAAGAAATGGGATGTTACTGACACTTTTCTCACGTCAGACTCCATTTTGCCTGCTTCTTCCCCACTCCCATTCATAGGTCATGAGCTGTGCAAGCAGCTAAAGGGATCTGAAGGTGTAGGGTTAGAGGGAGGCACAAGGCATGCTTAAGCCAACTCGGCCTCTTCTTCTCCTTCACCAGCTCCTCCACTAAGCCCAACTCTGGACAAGGTGCTGGGTGCTCTTGCAGGTGAGAAGGCGGTGCCAGCAGTCACTCCGCTTCACTCTCTGAATCTCAGGACCTCTGTTTGACATCAGGAGGCCAAAAGACTAGCAGGGCAGGATTTGGAAGCTCTTGACTTGGGCCTATAATATCACAGAACAGCATCAAAGCCCTCTCCTAACACACTGCAATATGATGAGGGAAAATATTAGCAAGTACAGGACTACTGAGATCCGGGAAAAGAGCACACAGCAGCAAGCCCTGGGGCTGACGCATTCGGAGGCTCTCTCCAGCCACAGTGAAGGAAAAATGGTCACTTACGAAACCCTTAAGGTTAAATTTATCCTTATCTTGAGGCACACGAACTCTTGGTGCTTAATTTTTAAAACATTTCTCACAAAAGGTTTTATAGGCGGGACGGGGGTTTCTCTGGCTATTTGACTAGGGGACCAGGGGGGATGGGGGATGGGCTGAGTGATAGTAATGGACAACCCTCAACAAGCTTACTATGGGACCTGCAGTAGTAATTTTCTGTTTCTCAGGATCTGCTGATGGAAGCCAAAGGCACAATGTTCAAGTACTGACCACAGAAGGCAATGGCGAAGGAGGCCAGGATAACACGTCTGCTCCATGTCAAGGAATGGTTCCTATTTTCCCATTCCAGGACTACTTTCTTAGGAGAAAGGGAATTAACATCTGTTTGTTGTTTTCAGGGACTGCGCTAGGTACCTTATATTGCTTATTAAAATATAACCTTGAAAGCACTGTGCACTATTATCATCATTACAAGTGATTAAAGCCCTTGAGGCCTAGAGAAGTTAAGAAACTTGCTCAAGGTGGGCCGGGTGCAGTGGCTCACACCTGTAATCCCAGCACTTTGGGAGGCCGAGGCAGGTGGATCGCCTGAGGTTAGGAGTTCAAGACCAGCCTGGCCAACATGGTGAAACCCTGTCTCTATTAAAATACAAAAAAATTAGCTGGGCGTGGTGGCAGGTGCCTGTAATCCCAGCTCCTCGGGAAACTGAAGCAGGAGAATCACTTGAACACGGAAGGCAAAGGTTGCAGTGAGTTGAGATCATGCCATTGCACTCCAGCCTGGGCGACAAGAGCCAAAAACAAACAAACAAACAAACAAAAAATCCACACACACACACAAGAAACTTGCTCAAGGTAACATAGCAATGAAGAGGTAAAACCTGGATTCAAACTTGGATATTCCTTCAAAGCCATTCATTTTTTGCCTCAGCTGTTTCTACATAAAGAATAACAAATGTTTTGCCTGAATTAAACAGTAAAAAACATCTAAACCTCAATTCATTTAATTGAATGAAGTTCAGGAATTCACTTTCCCTCTGGTTTCTCTGGCTATTTGACTAGGGGACCAGCCATTTCAGTATCACATGGACACACACGGATAACCCTAATAGTGTGCTGGGTGTCCAACAGCCATTCCAAGCTTGAATTGGTACAGTATTATTCATATGAGCTGCTGCTGTCCAACAGCACAAGAGTGACAACAAATTAAATACTTGCTTATGTGGCTACTTATACATATAAAATAGAAAAGAAACCTCACATTATAAGAAGTCATCACCATTTATAAGTAAAATTCAACATAGCTGAAGCTACTAAACCCCACATCATCCCTTGAGGGAAGAAAGCCTCTCATCTGTTTTCAAATGTAAAAACCTCTCATCTGTTTTCAGACCTCCTATTTACTGTCCTCCTATTTACTGTATGCACAGACTTCTGAAGGAGCTGAGCAGAGGAACAGTAAAGAGAACCTCTCTGATGGCGGGCATTAAAGGAAAGTGGGCTACGAAATAATAGAGCAGGAGATTTGGAAAAGCTCAGCAGCTCAGGAAACCCACACACCACACACAAAATCCCACATCAATGTTAGAAAGTGTTTCTCTTGCTCTGAGAGTCGATCACCAGCAGCCAAAATATTTTTTGAGGAAAATAGCACCTGTCTTTTTCAACCCACTAAAGTTAAGATGTATTTACCCACTGTAAATGCAGCCAGAAAGAAATGTAAACTAACTGTTGCTAATATCTTTGCAAGGCTGGGTCTCCACTTCCCCCTCTGTAAAATAACAGATTTGGACAGATTGTTCTAAGGGCTTATCCAGCTCTGATGTTCTAGAATTCTATGGGTTTAGCTGGATGGCTCCACGTTTGGTACTGATAGTCATTTTCTTAAGGGGTTATCTTTAATGCCAAATGATATCTTACTTTTCCCCCAAATTTTTATTTTGTTTATATTCACTTAGTTATATTTAACAAAGAATATAATCTTTTTTTTTTTTTTTTTTGACATGGAGTCTCGTTGTGTTGCCCAGGCTGGAATGCAGTGGTATGATCTTGGCTCACTGCAGCCTCTGCCTCCTGGGTTCAAGCAATTCTCCTGCCTCAGCCTCCTGAGTAGCTGGGACTATAGGCATGCGCCACCATGCCCGGCTAATTTTTGTATTTTTAGTAGTGACGAGGTTTCACCATGTTGGCCAGGCTGACCCTGATCTCCTGACGTCGTGATCCAACCACCTCAGCCTCCCAAAGTGCTGGGATTACAAGCGTGAGCCACTGCACCCGGCCAAATATAATCTTTATTTTTAACTTTTAAGTTCAGGGGCACATATGCAAGTTTGTCATACAGAGAAACTTATGGCATGGGGGTTTGGTATTCAGATTATTTTGTCATCCGGGTATTAAGCCTGGTACCCACCAGTTATTATTCCTGATCCTCTCCCTCTTCCCACCCTCCACCCTCCGATATGCCCCAGGATGTGCCGTACCCCACTACGTGTCCATGTGTTTGCAACATTTAGCTCCCACTTGTAAGTAAGAACATTCAATATTTGATTTTCTCTTCCTGTGTTAGTTTGCTAAGGATAATGTCCTCCCGCTCTATCCATATTTCTGCAAAGGATATGATCGCATTCTTTTATATGGTTGCATAGTATTCCATGGTGCATATGTACCACATTTTCTTTATCTAGTCTACCATTGATGGGCATTTAGGTTGATTCCATGTCTTTGCTATTTTGAACAGTGCTGCAATGAATACACATGTGCAGGTGTCTTTATAATAGAACAATTTATATTCCTTTGGGTATATCCCCAGTAATGGGATTGCTGGGTTAAATGTTAGTTCTGTTTTTAGGTCTTTGAGGAATTGCCATACTGTTTTCCACAGTGGTGGACCTAATTTACATTTGGATATGATCTTAACCACATTTTAATTATTTTGTCTATCTGTCTTTGCCTCCAGTGTCTAGCGCTGTACAGGCCTGGTATACAGCAAAGCTATCATGTACTATTTATTAAAATAGCACTGCTCTCTGTCCTTGCAACCGGAAAGTTTCCTGGAACTTCAGGCATCATATAGTTCTTCCATAGTCAGGCTGGCTGCTCTCCTGACTTGAACTCCTGGGGGGGCATGTTGGTTGCATTTCTTTCAACTCAAAGCAAATTCAGGGACCTGCAGTGGTCATTAATGAGCAAGAGTTTACTGAGCATATTTCTGTGCCTTACACTACATAAAAAGCAAAACAAACAAACGATATTATTGCCTCTTAGTTATGTTTCTTTTAGTTAGGAAATAAATATTCTAAGTCAGTTGAGGGAGTTACTGGATTCTTCTTTACATAGCCCACCATTCCTGGCACTAAGCACCGCACACATGAGGTACCCAGTATTTCGGGTTTAGTTGAGTTCAATGAACCGATAACTACTATAGTCTTTTCAAGTGCAGCACCCTAGACCTGTTATGCTATGAATCTTCCCTTCCTCCTTCCAGATCCTACCATGGACCCAGAGGTACCTCCCTTCCCTGGGTCTCTTCAGTGCCAGGGCCTGTGCAATGACAGCCACCTCCTCTCCAAACCCTCATGGCATTCAGCCACATCACCAACTCCTTCCACTCAAGGAAGGGTGGAACTGTCCTAAAAAGGAAGCAGAAAGCTCCTACCTCCTGCTAAGAAGCTGCCTAGTAGTTGGTAGTAACTGGCTTCTCACTTACCAATTTGAGTCCTTCCAGGGTCTGTTTTGTGAAAGGATTAAAAAGGCAATACTATATAGTTAAACCTCAAAGGAATTAGTTGAAATTTCCATTATCTTTTCAAATGGCTAAATGCATCTCAGCCCCTTACGTTTCCAGAAATTGTTTAGAATGTACTTCTCTCTATCCCAGGTCACTGACATGTCTGCTCTGGAATGCGTGGTTCTGGCTCAGACAACCTGATCTGAGAGGAAAATAAATAGGATAGAAACGTAAAGCTTACCACCTTATTATCAAGCAGTTAGAAATCACCTCATCCACACACACCCAGGCCTCTGTATCTCTCTGACAGTGTCCTCTCCAATCTTTCTGGAGTCTGTGAGACTACATCTCTGAGAAATGCTTCCTGTTTTGAAGATGGAGCTGCATCATGACCTCCACATGCCTGCCCAGTCAGCACACCCCAGCATACTTGCAGCTATGACCCATGTGCTTAACCACACTGCGAGATGCCAGCCTCAGCTACCTCTGGAGAGAGCCCGCAGAACCATGGCCCCTGTTCACCCATCTGTGGACCATGCTGCTTGTCAGCGGAGGCTCCAGATGTCAACTCTCCAGGGTAAGCCATCAGTCAACATCCTGGCCATTGGAGTTTTTGGGTGAGCACCCTCAGGACAATGGTCGCATGTGACTGCCCAGCTCTACTTAAACACATTTAGTCCCTTCACAAACAGCCTGTCCTTAGAAAGCTTTTTGTGAGGAGCTGACATTGACCTTTGATAACTTTCTTCCCACTGGTCTTTGTTTTGCCCTGAAGCAACAAGTGTACTCCCTTTTCTCTTTAAAACAACAAATAAAACAAACAAAAAAACCCCTCAGCATCACCGTATATGGAAGGATACAGGAAACCAGATGAAGAGAACTGACAGGACCAGAGTAATAAAAATAAAGTATCTTTGTGAACAAGTGAAGGAGCAGAAACAAGACTTCTAATCGCTTCTCTGTCCAGCTGCCCTTGAGCTACTGAATGATAGACCCATAGGACTCTTCAGAGATCACAGTTATATGCCTATGCTGAGGAAGGGTCCGCATTGGTGCTCTTAAAGCACAGAGAGGACCAGGATGAGATCCATCCTCAACATCTCATGTCCTAAGAAGAGAGACAGACCAGTCTAGAAGTAAGCATAACACAATGTCCACTTCTTATTCAAGGAACTTACAGTCATTGATTATAGGATACTTTGTGCTTTTGAGATGATGCTTTTAATGGATTAATTATTCATTTAAAACAGAAGTGGAGGAAACCAAGGGAAGTCAGCTTACTATCTTATTATCAAGCATGAGGTCTGGATATAACCTGCAAAATCATTGGCGTAAGACCAAGCAGTATCTGGGTGAGGGATCCCCAAGGCCTAGAAGCCAGTTTCTGGGGAGGCAGGCAAAGGCCTCGGCTCCCCTGGCGGACCCTTGATGTAACACTGGCTGCCTTGAGAGCATTTTCTAAGTGAAAATGAGTCAAGGGGGTCCACTTGTTTCTCAGCCACTTGGATAGTCTTTGACTTCCCAGCCCTTTCTCTCCTCTCCAGCACAGGGGAGTTCCTATTTTCAGCATAAAATTAGCATAGAGATGAACCATTTCAAGGAGCATAGAATGAATTGACACAGGAGACATTAAGTTTTCTGTTTCTAAAATGAAAAAGTTTTCCTTTTTCTTTAAAACCCCAAAGCTGCCACTTAATTTGTGTTCAGATTATACTTTCACTGCAGAGCTGCTAACAGTGGGACACTGTTCAAGGGGGCTGAGAGGGCTGGGGGGCCACAGATCTGAGCTGTGAACACAGCCATCTACTGTGGGGACATTTAAGCACCTGCAGGCCATGGCCCTGGCCAGCATGCATCCATCCTTTCCGCCTGCAGTAAAGACAACAATGCAGCCCAGAAGCGCGCCGTAGTGCTGAGTACATCTTCCCTGGAGATCTACAGAGCAGGACCTGGTCCTGCTCACCTCCATGTCTGTCTCTGGCTCCCCTCATATCATTTCAAAGACATCTTCCTTGTTCTTTTGGACAGGATTTCTCTTCATCTCTCTTCCCACTGGAAAAATGATTCTAAATAGCTGGACTGGGACGAATGACAAATCTGCCATGGAGCCCGCGCCACCCCTTCTTCCACACCAACTTTTGTCTTTTTTTAGGTTTTCTCACATCTCTCCTCTCCGCTCTTTTAAGCTCTCAAGTCCTCTCCACTTTTTCTTTAGTGGATTGCTTCTGATCTCATCGAAACACATTCTCTGAGTCATTAACAATACGAAGCACTGAAGGAAGCTGTCTGCTGGGGGCCCCAAAGGCAGGCCCTGTCCAATGCCAATGTCAGGGCTTTTCAATTAAGGCAGCACAGAACAGCTTTGAATAATGCCAGATCTTTACGGCAAATGATTCCACCCAAACAGATTTTAGGAAGAATTTTTTTGAAAGTTCAGTCACCTGATCCCACTGCTAAATGTTTAAAACAGCTGAAAAGGAAAGAGGTTTTATTTGTGCCAAGCTGGCTAAGATACTCCCTTCATCGAAGAGCCATTCGGTACCCAGGGGGGCTTGTTTTTAACGCAAAGGGAATGGCTGTTGATTATTATATATATGGGAAATGAGATGTAAACATTCATCTGCTACAAAATTTTATGACTGTGAACCATATTATTTTAGACATTGTGAAAAACTGGACATAGAATCACCTACTTTGAGAGTTGTATGTGACTAAAACAAAAAGCGTTTCCCAAATGAAACTGTAACACGTGGAGGCAGCAGAAGGTAACAGGCTCCTAAAGCACCATCACTGCTTCCAAGATGCTATCATAGAATTTATTAAGTACTTACTATGCGTCACGCATTGTTCCAAGAGCTTTACACAAGCTAATTGAAACCTTACAATAATCATACGAGCTTGGGAGTATTAGGTCTGCTTTATAGCGAAGTAAACTGGGGCACAAAGAAATTATAACCCGCCGAGGTCACACATGGCCAGCAAGTAGCAGGACCAGCATTCAAACCCAGGGATCTGATCTGAGAATCTTCCCTTTTGACCACTGCACACACCAATTCTACATTGCTGGCTTCTCAATGAAGGGCCTAAAAATTGACTAATTTGCATAACTTTCTAAGATAATTATAGTTTTGATAAATAACTGAAATTAGAAGTTCGTCTCTTCACACACATTTGGATGAGTCTAGAGACACCTGTCCCTCAGTTCAAACGGTAAAGCCAATAAGGGGAGTGGCCCTGGTAGGTAATGCCTCCCTCCAGGGCTTCCTCCAGAGAAGGATCAGGGAAGGCTCCTTCCAAAGGCAAGCGGCAACATGGCGACGCTCCGGAAGCCAGCAGTGTGGGCGACGATTTCCACGTTGCTGTTCGAGTGAGTTTAACATATAACACAGAGGTGTATTGAGAATGACTGTCAGATTTCCTAAATGACATTCTGCTATTCATGGGGAAGTCCCTGCAAAACTAAAGTAATAACATGCATGTAGAACTGTAATAATAATATTGCCTGCAATGCGCTGCAAGGATGGGAAAATACAACAAATGAATAGAACAGTATGTAATAAAAGAGCTGACAAAGAAAAAAAGAATGAAAAAACCCTAACTTTCTGAATTTAACAATACGTTAGGTGGAAAACCCATGGTAAAAAGTCCATAAAAATTACAGTGGTCTAGATCCATGTCAAAGATAAGCCTAAGATGAAATCTAAGCAAAACAAGAGGAAATATTTTTCCTTTTCTTTTTCATTCAATGTAAAATACCCTTGTGTCCAGTCTAAGGTCAACCCTGCTCACCCTCCTCCAGTGTGGGGTCCCAGGATGTCTTACCTTCTGAGGAACGCTGCACCTCTCCTCTGTCTCTCTCTTACATAGTTACCTCTCCTACTCTGCTGGATCCTTCTACTGACTTCTACACACTCCGACGTTATTTCACTTTTATGAAACTTCTCTTACTGCACACAACCTTTCCAAGCATGGCCTTGTCTCTCTTCTTTCCTTGAGGTATCTACTTATTATCTCCATTTCTTCTCCTCCCACTTCATTTTCAACCCACTCTAATCTTGCTTCTGGCCTGCTGAGTGATCATTTCTCCCCACAGACACCAGTGCTAAATGCAATGGCTTTTTGTTGATCACATCATTGGCTCTTCAGTGATGTTGGTTACTCCCGCCATCTTGGAACCTACTACCCCTGGCTTCCAGCACTCGCACACCCTGGCTCTTCCTCACTTCTGGCTCCCCCATGTTCCAGGCAGATTTGCTCTCTTCTATCTGGCCACTAAGGGCCCTAGTTCCATAAGATTCATGCAAAGGCCCTTGCTCTTCTCACTCCATGCTTCCTAGTCCACCTTCTCCATACTTCAGTTTCAAATACATTCTCAGTGAAGATCACTGACATTCATATGCCAGTCTCTGTGTTTCCTGTAAGCTCCAGACTGTTTCAAACTATCTGTGCAATGTGGTAACTTCAGTGCCTCCAATAAACCTCAAGGCCAATGTGTTTAAACCCAAATCTCAACCAGTTGTGTCCTTAACAACAAAGGCAGTATCATCCATCTGGTTCCATAATCAGCATCATCCCTGTTCCCTCATGTTCAACCAAGTAGCAAGCTGTGGAAGTTTTGGGTTTTATTTATTTTGGGATCTGCTGACTTATCTCTATCCCCTCGCCACAGTCTCAGCTGGAACAACCTGTTGCTTGTGTACCTGTGCTGTAGCTTTCCGCTGGTTCTGTGGCCACAGTCTTCCCCTTCAGTCCCCCTCCATAGAGCAGCCAGAGTCATGTTTTTGGAAACCAAATCTGATCATGTGACATTCCTTGCTTAAAACATTCCTGGGGCTTCCTATTGCTCTTGGTAAAGTGAGAGATCCCTACATGGTCAAAAAGGTCCAGTGTGGTCTGACCTTAACCCTGTTTCAGCCTCAACACCGTGTCTCCCACTTTTCTAGCCACACTGGCCTTTCCAGGGCTCTGATCCGTAGATTTCTTTTCCTGCCCGGGAGCTTTGCTTAGGCCACTCCTTGGCTTTGAATGCGCTTCTCTCCCCAGCCCCACACTCAACCTTGACTCCACTGCTCACTGTTACTTTTTTTTTTTTTTTCTCTCCCGAGACAGGGTCTCCTCTGTTGTCCAGGCCAGAATGCCGTGGTGTGATTATACTTCACTGCAGTCCTTGACCTCCTGGGCTTAGGTGATCCTCCCCTCAGCCTCCCAAGTAGCTGGGACTATAGGCATGCGCCAATCATGCCCAGCTAACCTTTTAATTTTTTGTAGAGATGGGGATCTCACTATATTGCCCAGGCTGGTCTCAAATTCCTGGACCCAAGCTATCCTCCAACCTCGGTCTCCCAAAGTACTGGAATTACAGGCATGGGCCATGGTGCCCGGCCTGCTCACTGCTCTTAAAGCATCAAGTTGCAGATGCTTATTTCAGCTGTCACTCATATCTACATGTGTGATTATTCCACGAAAGTTAATTTCCCCTCTAGTCTAGACTATTGCTCTTTGAGAATATCAGCCATGTCTGCCTTTGCTTTCCATAGTGACTACTGGCTTAGCAAATGGTGGACATTCAACTGAATAAACAAATGCATGAACAAAAGAAAGAACGAATTAATGAAGGGAACAAGCAGATTGTGAGCCAGAGAGGGCAGGATTGGTGGATAGCATTCTCTTTGCACTTAATCATGGAGCACAAGGCTAGGCCCACCTCCTCTAACACAGGTGGGACACAGTCTCGAACGTAAGAAAGAAAGTAAAAGAGGGAAGGGAGAGGATGGTGAGTAAAGCGGGTTTCACAACCTACTTTAAAAAGTAAATGCCCCAAAGAAGGAGGTGCATTGTAAAGTTCCTTCGAATAACGAATAACTAACACATGAAATACCCGTGAAAACCTCAGGAGGATTTAGGCAGGATGAAATTGTGTCTTCCATGTACCTTGTCATGTTTATATTACAGTTCCTTTAACACATGTTTGTACCTTGTTCTTTATATGCTTGTCTCCTTCAACTAGACTGTACATTACTTGGAGGCAAGAACCATGATTTTTCTCCACTAGTATGTAGCATTTAAGTGACTCTGGGGTCCAGCATAGCTCAGGCATTCCTAAGTGTTTTTTGATGAATGACTTATAGATAGAAAAATAAATGAATGGATAAATGGAGAGACAGGCATCAAAAACAAAAGCTCCCCACTTTACAACCATGTGGATGGATAAGAAGCTGAAACAGTATATGCCAAAGGCATTCCAGTGCAGGGAAACAAGCAACGGGCTGAGAATCAGAAGGTAATTTTCTGCTCACCTGACTGTCACCTCACTGTACTGTGAGTTCCTCAAGGGATGGCAGGGCCTTTTTATTTGTCCTTGTGCAGAGTGAACGTGAGCTCTCTTCTCATCCCCCTTAATGTAGTTACCAAAGGAATCAAAGTCTAGTCTAAGCCCCTGCACTGACGACCAGGGCTAGACTCAGCTGGAAAAACGTCATTTCTCTGGACTTAAAATGAGACAATAGCACTAGATGACCTCCAAGATCTTTTTCCCAGCTCTGACATTTGATGAATCCATAATTAACCATGTGAACAAGCAGAGAAAGGCTGGGGACAGCTAGGACTTAAGCAGTTGCACTAATCCCAGTGGGACACACATGACTTTGAAAAACCTTCCATATTGCAAATCATGAGAGGTACTGCTATGAATGGTAAAGGAACGACTGTAGTCCAATACGGGCACTGGGCATCAAAGTCTCCCAATACATAACAAAGCACTATCAGGAACAACTGTAAAACACAGGGGTGAACATTCGTGTTGGGGCGCCTGGCAGCTAAGGAGATAGTAATTCAAATAAAACATAAGCAGAATTTGAAATTGGATATGACCATATAGCAAATGTTTGTATTTTCAGGGTCTGTGGAAAGGATATTAAGCCATTTGATACAAATTTAAAATTATCCAGTAACTTGTGTTATTGGGGTGGGGGGAAAGATGCTTCATTTCTCCTAGAATTCATCTCCTTGAAAATTTCTATGACAGAAATCCAGTCATACATTTTGCTAATCATCTACCTAATTCTAGAAAAGATTAGTTCTTCGATGAAAAACTCTTGTAACTTCCCTCCAGTTTATAAAACATAAATGCCATCACGGCTATGACAATAAAATGCTGTGCCACAGACATTTCTTAAAGAGGCAACGTATGAGTAGACATGTAATGCAGTTTATGTAGTTAGGGTATACAAGTGTATACTAGAGTGCACACTGGTATACTCTTGGGACTAGAAGGGTACATTTGAATAGCTCAATGGTCACCCCCTTGAAGTACCCATATGTTTCTGGAGTTTAGTTACTGAAGATAAAAAGTCTTTGAAATATTATATGTTAATGCTTCCAATCTCTGCTAAGTAATAACAATGATAACTTAATAATAGTAACAACCACCAATGTATATTGAGCAATTATTTTGTGCCAGGCACCGTTCTAAGTTCTTTTTGTTTTTTTTCTTCTTTTTTTTGAGACAGAGTTTCACTCTTGTTGCCCAGGCTGGAGTACAGTGGCACGATCTTGGCTCACCGCAAGCTCTGCCTCCCAGGTTCAAGCGATTCTCCTGCCTCAGCCTCCCGAGTAGCTGGGATTACAGACATGCGCCACCACATCCAGCTAATTTTGGACTTTTAGTAGAGACGGGGTTTCTCCATGTTGGTCAGGCTGGTCTTGAACTTCCCACTTCAGGTGATCCGCCCGCCTCGGCCTCCCAATCTAAGAGCTTTTAATATGTTATCTTATTTCCAATCTTCACAACAATTACGAGGAAGGCATTATTTATGACTATTCCCCATGTCATAGAAGAGGAAATTGAAGTTGAGTAACCTTCTAACCAACACGGCTGGTGAGGGGTAGAACTAAAATTTGAATCTAGGCCATCTGCCTGCGAGCCTCCACTCTTGACGATGACTCAAAACTGCTCCTTTATAAACTACTGACCATACAGAAATTTTTATTGGAAACTGAGAGTTATAAAATTGAACATCAATTTTTGAAAGTGACTCTGTCCTCCCTTTCATATTATCTGCTTTTAAGAACCGTTAATGCAGCCCAGGTTTTGTGTAGCTAAATGCATATAAATCCCCCTGGAGCACTTATAAATCAAGACCCCTCTGAAGCCAGAACCTCATTTAGCCAGGGCAGAGGATGGCAGAACAACAGACTTCCAGGACCAGTTTCACAGTCACTGCCTTCCTGCATCTTAAGAATGGAAACCTCTGGGTCCCATCATCAGTGGACTTCAGTGATCCTGTAACAGGAGGGCAAATATTTAAACGATTTCCCGCATCTGATCTTCCATGCCATTTCCTATTCTAAGCGTGATTGGTCAATCTAATCAGTGCAGCAAAGTGTAAGAGATGCCTTCATTTCAACAAGAAATCCTTCATCTGGGTTTGTCCAGAGAAATTTAACCTCGTGGGTCCTCATTTAAATAAAGGCTTCCATCTTGAAAGATACAAGGATCAGTCTTCTGAACTGTGAGGGGAGTAGAAGCAGAACAATACTAAAGGGTACTTAATATTATTTTTTTTAAAATACACATCCCGCAAAAAGTGATAAAGAGATAATAGTTGAAAAGAATTCATAAGGCCTTTATATATATTTTCACATATTGTGATACATATGTATATATACAAAATGTATATACATATATGCATTACATAAGGATATGTAAAATATATTTTAGTATCTGTAAAATATCTGTATAACATTATTAAAGTATCTGTTAAACACAGATCAAAAGCCACCCATGTGACACTCACTGGACCACCAAGATATATACAGTATGGTTAGCCGTTCACAAGATTTTCATTCTCATTGGGACACACCACATGGATGCTTAAAACAGCTGTGTCAAAGAACAAAGTTGGCTGGGTGTGATGGTGCACACCTGTAATCCCAGCACTTTGGGAGGCTGAGGCGGGTGAATCATTTGAGGTCAGGAGTTCAAAACCAGCCTGGCCAACATGGTGAAACCCTGTCTCTACTAAAAACACAAAAAAATTAGCCGGGCGTGGTAGCATGCACCTGTAGTCCCAGCTACGCAGGAGGCTGAGGCAGGAGAATCTTTTGAACCCAGGAAGCGGAGGTTGCAGTGAGCCGAGATTGCACCATTGCACTCCAGCCTGGGTGACACAGTGAGACTCCGTCTCTAAAAATAAATAAATAAATACCAAAAACAAAGAACAAGATTAAGGAGAAACACGGCCGAGAGGTGAGAGTTTGTTTAATGTCACTGCTCCGGTGCTCTGGGGGGTGGCAAGAATCAGACGGTAAGTAAAAGTGAAGTGGGCCCTGGAGCTCAAGCACATCATGCACTCAGCTTATTTCCTCTCCTCTACAAACACTTCCAGTTCTAGGTGACCTGGTTGTGCCCGTGAGGCAGATGAGAGATCGGAGCCAGCTACAGCCGATGTGTGTGAGACGAGGTCAAGGTTTCCACAGCAAAGTTAGCGACAGGTTGGCATAGACGGGAGCTCTGGAGTTGGGGATAAAGAAGGCAGGAATCCACAACAACAAAGATGATGGCAAACGCAACAACAGCGCGACCATCCTCTTCCTTGTCTTCCATTGTACTTGGAGATGAAAGGAGAGTTTCCAAGAAATATGGTGATACTGGTCTTTCTCGAGTGTTAGTGGTTCCCTAGGATGATACCCAACACACCTGGAGTTCAAGTCCAGTTTTCAGAGTGATAACCCACCATCACTGTAAAGACATTTTAATAATCTCCTAACAGCTTTAAATAACTGAGAGAAATTTTCTAACATTTATTACTTTATAACAAGGAAGTGAGTTATGTGTTTTGAAAACCTGGTCCATAAATACTCAGAGACAGAGATGGAGAAAGGAAACAACCAGCTGAGTTTTAAAAACGTTTAATCAGCACCTGTGGTAGGTAAAAGAATGATCCTCCGAAGACACCTACCTCCAATTCCCTGGAACCTGAGAAAATATTGCTTTGCATGGCAAAAAGGACTCTGCAACCATGCCTAAGTTAAGAATCATAAGACGGGGAGACTGTCTGGGCGGACACAACATAATCACAGGAATCCTTATAAGAAGGAGGCGGGAGGGTCAGAGTCAGAGGAGGAGACGTGAGGAAGGGGCCACGAGCCAAAGGATGCGGGGGCTGCTAGATGCAGGAAACGGCAAGTCCATGGATTTTCCCCTAGAGCCTCCAGAAGGTGCCAGCCCTGCCAACAAGTCCCTTTCAGCCCAGTGAAACTGATTTCAGGCATCTGATCTGCACCTGTAAAATGATCAATGTGTGTTGTTTTAAGCCACTATGTTTGTGGTAATTTGTTAGAGCAGTGATAGGAAACTTGTACAGCTACTCACTGCAGTGAAAGGTGGGATCCTGGACACAAAAATGAATGAAAAAAAAAATCAATCAAGCTAAAAAGGATTATTGCTCAAACACCAAAGAATGAGAGGTTTCTCAGACCACAAGCTGGAAGCTCAAGCTCTATAGAGTTGAAGGAAGACAAAATTTGGCTAGAAATTTTTTCTCAAGGAGAGAAAAGCATATACGGTGGACCCTTGAACAGCTTGGGAGTTGGGGACACCAACCCCTCACCCAGTCAAAAATTCACATGCAACCTTTGACTCCCCTGAAACTTCACTACTCATAGTCCACTTTTGACCAGGAGCTTTGCCAACAGCACAAACGGTTAACACATATTTTGTATGTCATGGGTATTATATACTATACTGTTACAATCAGGTAAGCTAGAGAAAAGAAAATATTACTAAGAAAATAAGAAAATATACATTTACTCTTAACTAAGTGGAAATGGGTTATCATAAAGGTCTTCATCCTTGTCATCTTCACACTGCGTAGGCTGAGGAGGAGGAGGAGGAGGAAGAGGAGGGGTTGGTCTTGCTGTCTTAGGGGTGGCAGAGGCGGAAGAAAATCCATGTAGAAGTGGGCCCATGAAGTTCAAACTTGTTCAAGGGTCAACTGTAATGAAAAGAGAACCACTTCCTGACAGCACAGACAGTGAAACCCCCCACCGATGGGTCTCAGTACAGTGGTGTATGAGGCTCCCGACATACACAGGGAATATGTAAATACCCCTAACACAGTCTTTGCAAGGCCTGGAATCCACCCTTGAAGAGTAGCAGCTCTTTGAGTCTGAAAGCTTTTCGGTGTTATGCTCATCCTTGTTGAACATTCAGTTAAGCTTAAGGGGAAGGGCAGTAGCCTAACGCCAGAGGCAATTAATGCAGTCCAAGCTATTATCCACAAAGGATGTATCAGGCTGACAACACCGTTTTTTTGGAATAAATATTTTAAACATCAACTCCAGGAAAACCTTTTTAAGTTCTGATTTAATCTCTCCAAGATGGTTATCAGTGAATACTGTAACAGAGATACTGGGGAAGAGTCATCCGACCCCATGGTCTGCCAAGAGGAAACCCGTGGATGTGGCAGGTAGGGTGGTCCAGAAAGGATGCTATGCCCCATTGAAGCAGACCTATGACCCACACTGACCTATGACCCGCCTGGGACGGGGCAGCCCTGGTTTCCACAGAAGGTCTCTGCTCCTGCTGCTCCCCTGTGGGCTTAGAGCCCTAATGTGACTGGGATTCCATGTCAAAGGGTCAGGGCAGAAGCTTCTGAGAAACACTGCTCACTCCGCTAGTGATGTCCTGGTGCTGTCAGAGAACCCAGGGTGCCACCGATACTGTACTTACACACAGCACCCATGCCAGCCAAACTCCAAGACTGCCAAGGACTGCCCAGCGTTACACAGGAAACTTCTGAATGTTCACAGAAACCAAGGTAGAGTCACAGCAGGGAGATGCAGCCTACCCTTTTCCACTATCCTCTTCCGTGCACTCCACGAAGGGGAGCTTTGCTTTGGTGCGTCCCCAGGGTCCAGAGGAGCATCCGACATGTAACAGGCCCTCACAATTGTTGAATGGGTAAATGAATCAATGAATGAAGGTTGGGGATGTGTTATTTTATAATTCCAATGGTGCAAATCCCTCAACTCATGTCTATCTCTTCCTGATCCCTGAAATGAAACGTCTTCCCCTCCGATCCCCCAGGAGGGGCCTGCTTGTTCCTCTCATACACCACTCTTGTCGGACTTGTGTTGTGGTCAATTAGTTCTTAGGATTTTCCTTTTCATAATAAAATGCAAAAAGCTAAGGGCTGAGCCTACTTTACTCACCATTATACCCACTGCAGCCAGCCCAGTGCCTTCCATTTAGTAGCTGCACAACAAACACTCGTGGGTCTGAATCGGTTAAAACATTTTTTCTTCAATTCTTTTTGGAGTGACAGGGTTTGCATAGAAAAGCTCACTTGTTTTACTGAGCAGAAGATTACAGTAAATCAGTGTATTTTTTTGTTAAAATCAGGCTCATAATTACCCTGTAGGAGGAAGAACTGCTATAAAATAATAAGATGATACTTCAGTAAGAGAATTCAGGGTCATTAATGTCTAAGGTTCTGCCAGAAATGAAAAGCATTCTTAAATCAATTTATCAATATCTAAACACTTGATATTAATGTAGATATATATGCATATATGTATGATTAGATTTACTAATTAATAGGCTTTCCCTGTCTTCGAAGTAAGAAGAGATAAAAATAAAGTGGCATATTGCATTGAACAAATGGCATATGGCCTGCTTTATAAATACACACACTTTGTCTCTCTCTCCTGCATACACACAAGCCCCAAACTCTGCCTTTCAAGATACTGGCCTCTTGCCCTAGTTGGAGGTGGCTAAAAGGAAACTCTTAGGATCCTGGACGCGATCATTGCCTTACAGACTGTCTGGGGCAGCTCCCCCATTACCTGCAGCCAGGAGGGCACCTTTGCTAGCGCCCCGGGAGCAGTCAGACATTGTCACTGTGCCTTCCCACAGCCGCAGGAGGTGCTCTACCCACATTAGCTACGCCCCACATCTGGCCATTTGCTGGGCCTCGATCCAGGCACCCAACAAGGCCACGGATGGTAACAGGCGCTCATCAAAGGTCTGTCAACAGAATCCCCTGCTTTTCTGTCCCTCCCTGGAAGTTAGCAAGCGAGAAATGAAGGCCTGAAGGGCAGCCGGGCCATTCTGAGAGAGGTGAGCCATCAGCGGCCGCACCGTGCCGGGCTTTCACTTCTGCCTGGGACGGGAACTTGTCCTTTGAAAGAAAAAGGAAAGAGGAACACTAACATTGACCGAGTCCCTAGGAAGATAAAACAGATTTATTTTATAACAGTGCTGCCACGTATTTATGCCCTTCTAAAGTTTAGCTTTTATTTTTATCAAAGTTTGACTTGCACAGATTTGAAGGGTCAAATAATTCTCAGGACTTTTCCTGAAAGACAGCAGCCCCCATCCCCTATCCTGCCCCAGTCTGCCCAGACAGCCTACAGGTGACCTGTTTTCAACTCTTTTAGCTGGTTCCTTTGGTGGGTCTCTCTGGAGCTTTAAACAAGCTATTTTTCTTGCTACTTCTGGTTTGTTATTTGTTTTAGGTGTTGCCTCTGTATCACCGAAGAAAAGCACTTAGCTGTTTCACGCCTCACACCTCCTGCCCGTGCCTGTGCCCCTCCCGGGCACATCTTCCTGATGTGGGCGTGCTGAGCCTCCCGTCAGATCACCTTTCACACTGTTACCTGTTTAGGTCCCTACTGAGCCGCACAGTACACTAAGATGACTTCTTTTCTGCGCAACGTTCTGTTTCTCCTAGCTTTCCCAGCCGTGTTAACTTGTCACCAGCTTGGTTTCTCCTGTTGTCAAGGGGGTGAGGCGTGGTATGCTGGTTATTAGTGTAGACTGCCTGGGTTCAAATCTCAGTGTTCCACTTACCAGCTATGCAACTTTGGACTAATGATTAAGCACTGAGTGCCTCAATTCCCTCACTGATAAGAGGAGGATAATGATTACTATCTAATAGGGCTACTATCAGGATGTAATCATTAATACATATACGCTTAGAACTGTGTCTGGCACACAATGAACCCTCAATAAATATAAGAGGCAATGGTTGTTATTAGGTTTGCAGTTACTTGATCCTCCTGAAGCATCCCTGAAGCCTTCAGATCTGCTCCAGTCTGAACAGATCCCCGTCTGATGATGACCGTGCAGCTGAGGCTTTGGGATGGTTCTGGCCTTGCTTTTTTTGTTGCAACTCTTATTTCGTGGATCTTGTCTTCGCTTACTTCTCGTTTTGGTGGAAACACTTTGCTTTTATCCTCTCCAGAGAAGAAATCTCCAGACTTCTACCAAGATGAAGGCTTGTTGGTGATTGGCAGGGTGGTCCTTTTGCTACACGTCAGGGGGAGAAAATTGAGGGTTCTGCTCTTCAAACACATTTTCAATCGACAGTCCCGTGTTAGCCCTACTTCAAGAGGAAGCTGGTACTACTGACTCCTGAATCTTTGGGGGATTTTGAAGTTCAAGCTGGATTGCTTCTTGACTGTGCCCCGGCCAACTTGGGATTTCAGCTTTCTTGGGTCTACTGAAACCTAACTACTCCACTTCTCCATCTGCTTTTCAGTTTCCAAAATTAAGTTGCTGATGTCTCCTCTCCCCTTCACTTAGTCTCTAATTACTTTATACCCGAGGGGGAAAAAACCAAACCCTTTACTATTACTGTATTGAGAGGCAACTGAGGTTAAAGCATATGTGCTATCTGCCATCTTTAATCAAAAGTCTATTAACCCTACATCTTACTGGGAGAGTAGCTGAGGTACCAGGAGAGGGTAAATCATTGGTGGAAGCTCACAAAACCAGTAAGAAATACAATCAGAAAGTGAACTCAGGATCAGGTCAGCCTGATCCTAAAGTCCAACCCTTTCCATTGGAGCACATTCCCTCTCCAGGGAAACATGGGGCCTCTTCCAGTAGGAACTGTTTATTGGAAATATGTCCCACTTTGGCCGGGCACGGTGGCTCACGCCTGTAATCCCAGCACTTTGGGAGGCCGAGGTGGGCAGATCACAAGGTCAGGAGATCCAGACCTTCCTGGCTAACATGGTGAAACCCTGTCTCTACTACAAAAATTAGCCAGGCGTGGTGGCAGGTGCCTGTGGTCCCAGTTACTTGGGAGGCTGAGGCAGGAGAATGGGGTGAACCCGGGAGGCGGAGCTTGCAGTGAGCCGAGATCGCGCCACTGCCCTCCAGCCTGGGCGACAGAGTGAGACTCCGTCTCAAAAAAAAAAAAAAAAAAAAAAAAAAAAAAAAGTGTCCCACTTTGACATCAGTACCAGGATAACCACCATTAGACCTTGAAGATTCAGGTGACATCTCTCGGCCTACTGCTGGTGCCACGCCGCATTCCACGCCCCCCTCCTGAATGCCCCTGCACTTTTGCTCCGTGAATTCTTTTAAAACCCAGGCTCAGTCCTCTGACCTTAGTTTGAAAGGGTTCCTAACAGGAAAGAAAATGGGTCCGGCAGTGGGGCCCTCTCCCTTGCTTGCCCTATAATACGATTGTCAACGGGAACCTTTCCCAGTGATCAAAGCACCTGCAGGAAATCTAAGAAGCCCCTTCTCGGAAAAAGTCTGGGGTCTTTTTATCAAAAAGGCAATGAGAGGGATACTTTTAGGCCTCACTCACCAACAATTATGGCTTTCAGCTCATGGGCAACCCTAGACCACATGTGCCGAACTTGGCCTGCGGGTCCCCATCAGTCCGTCCCACACAGCCTGGTACATAAGAGCACAGGCTCTACAATCACATGGACGGGGGGTTCGATCCCAGCTTTGCCACTTATCTACTTGCGTAGACTGAGGACAAGTTACTCAGTTCTCTAAGCCTTGGTTTCCTCATCTATAAAATGGTAATAGCTGCAGTATTCACTGCATTGAGTTGCCATCAGTTTAAATGAGATACCGTATATTAAGCATTAGGCATAATATCTGGTCTGGTGCCAGGTAGGGCAAACACCACAGGTATCTTCACGGTGTTCCTGGGAACGAGGTCCCCAGCAGCCTGCACCCTCAGCTCCTGGCCCTGCTTGTAAACCTCGAGGGTCACCAGAAGCTGGCCTCAAGGTTCCAGGGTTGCCCCCAGCCACTCAAATCTTCCAAACAATGTGTACTGGGGACAGAAACTTTGGTTATGTAAAAGTTTAAAAGAGTGAAGTGATGCAAGCTACTTTAAGGATACCGGAGATAAATGATCTATTTATATTTTTATGGTGAAGACATAAATAGAAAAAAACACAGCACCCAAAGAAATGTTCCTTAAAATATATGTACAGCATGGAAGAGAGATATATGCACAGAACAAACAGATGCTAACTATATACCTTTTCACATCAGCCATAATTCTGCAGCACTCATTAATTCAAGGAGATTTACCAAGCACCATGATAATTTTAAAAATTAACCCTGTAACAAATTGCTGCATGGTGTGCTTTGGTGACTTTGAAAAGACATTTCGTAGTAAGTCTGTCAAAACAGAATAATGAGGAGCTCCTAAATCCCAACCTTAACTATTGACCCACAGACATTATAAATATACAGGACAAGGTTGTTTATACTGTATTTATCCATTCAACTACCTATTTACTGAGTACCTACTAAGTGCCAGGCATTGTCTGGGCCCTGGGGATGCAGCATGTGCAATGGAGACAAAATCCTTGTTTCCACAAAAGGTGTTTGTCAATGAGGGGAGATGGGCACCAAATATGCTAATACATAATATTTTTATATAACTAAAAATTACTATAAAAATAATAGTGGAATTAAATTAAATACTTCAAATAAAGACAGTTGGGTAATCCAAAAATCTAGCCTTTGAATTTGAATCCTATGAAGGGTAGATGGAAAGAGAGAGAGAAAAAAGGAGAGATTAAAAGGGAAAAAAAAGAAAGCATCAGAAAGGAAGTGAAGGAGCTCTGAGGCTCATAAAATAGGAACCCAGGAAGGATTCCTATTCACCTAGAGACCCTGGGTCCAAACACCCTGGTTTCCTCCCTTCACCCTACAGGGAATGGATCCTGAGTGCAGGGAGAGGGAGGCCACCTTTGGGTCCCACTCAGGACACAGAGAACCCTGACACGTAGCACCCCAGGTAGGGAGAGAAACAAGCCGACCAAGGGGAGTTGATGGGGTCACAGATGACATGGAGATCTGGGGGGACCCGTATTCTTGCCAGTAAGTGACAGCAGAGACTGAGGGCTCCACGTAAGAAGCCAACCCTGTAGCCCTGTTTCTGAAGTCTGAAGAGGTGCTGATGTTGGCAAATTGGCAAAGGAGGCCGATTGGCTGCTAAAGGACATGAGGCTATTGTGTTTAACTTGAGGAATTTACTCCCGTTTGGAGTACGTGACTTCACTGAAGGGAAATTCTCTGGAATTATCTTAGGTCTTGTGGACTATGTACAAATCAAACAGAAGTACATTTATTTACAGTGAGAAACTTAACTGTCATTGAGTGCAGAAGGCAGTGTGCCTGGCACTTCATGTGTACTAATTTATTTAATTCTCACAATAACCTGAATGCAGTAGAAAATATTACTATCTCCATTCTACAGATCAGGAAAGTGAAGGACAGAGAAATTAAAATAAGTGAATACAGAGCTGTGATTCAAACCACGGCAATGTGGCTCCAGATTCCATACTCTTAACCATTAGGTTACGAGCTAATTACAGGAGATGAAAAAAGGAGAAGGATTTAGAAAGTGGTTTGGGTCACTGGGTGTGTTGTATCACGCACTGATGATCCTGTGGAAGTTAAAGCACATGTTTGCATTTAACCTGCCTTTTTAGTCCTTTCCCCATCACCACGTTTTATTCTGAACCTGTTTTGCTCTGTTGACTTCAAGATGTGGTGCTTGACATATAAGAGAGAAGCTTCTCTTACCTTCCGAATGAAGAAGGCAGTGATTTGGGTGAGTTTGACAGAATAAGTCATCTATCTTCCATTTTGATACAGAAATCATAAGTGATCAATCAGTTGCCAAAACTTTTTAGATAACTCTAGTCAATCCTTGGGCAGGAAATGTGCCTCCCAGGCCCAGGCTGGTAAACGTGAACATGTTCTACCTTTCCTAGATCACCTTAGTTTCCATTTTACTTTGAGGACATGGTTGATTATGTTAAATTCTAGTTTTAGTTCCATGTCTTCCTTTTCATCTTCTTAGCCCTAAACTTTGGACCAATGCAGTCAACAAATACATTTTGATTATCTGGTACGTGCCAAACTACACTAAGGGGACAGAGATGAAGGAGACACTGGTTCCCCCAGGAAGAGAGGCGGGAAGACGGGAGGAGGCAGGGAAGGCAGGTACGCCTAGAGTCAGACTCACTACTTGAGATGGGATGAAGGTGAAGACCCTCCCCGACAAAACAGTAGTAAGCAATAGCAAACAATTCTACCTTTACCGTTGGTGAGGAACACAACAAACAAACAAAACCAGAAATACATTTGGGCCATTGTTTTCATTCTCCTGCTCCTAAGCTTTAAACTAGGAGGTTGTCACAACTGATAATAAGCAAAGGGGACATGGAGGGGTTCATCTCATCTTTCTAGATATTCTCTGATGAAAATCTTTACAAGGAGCTAGGAAAAACAAAATATAGTTGGTCCTCCATATCCATGGGTTCCATATCCATGGATTCAACCAACTGTGGATCAAAAATATTTGAAAAAAGAAAAGGATGGTTTGGTCCATACTAAACATGTACAGACTTTTTTCTTGACATTATTCCCTAAACAATATAGTATAATAACCATTTACATAGAATTTACTTTGTATTAGGTATTATAAATAGTCCAGAGATGATTTAAAGTATACAGGAGGATATGTGTAGGTTATATGCAAATACTATGCCATTTTATATCAGGGACTTGAGCATCCCTGGATTTTGGTATCTGCTGGGGGTCCTGAAACCAATCCCCCATGGACAGCAAAGTGCAACTGTAGTTATACTGAACAGATTCATAATCCACACCCTACTAGGCATTCTTTTAAAAACCTCTACTCTTTTCAAGAGTAGAGGAGCTGTGAAATCTGAGGCCATGACGCATAGACCACAGACTGGCAATGCTGGAGTAGACCATGAGACTGTGTGGGCCCGTGGTCTTCACTGCACAGGTGGGAAGCAGGTTCACAGAGGCTGAGTGACCTGTGGAAGGTCATACCACAGCTGGTTTGTCAGAACCACTACAGCCTGCATATATTCTTCTCTAATCTAACTCTCACTGCAATATTATAGCCTGGGTATTAGGGCAACATTAGATATACTCAGAAAACAGTGAGAGGCCATGGGAGTAAGAATATTAAAGTCTTCATTATGGACACACGGTGACCCCAAGCAAACCTCACCATTTTTCCCCTGTATCTCCCTGCTGCTCTCTCTCTCTCTCTGTCATGTCAGTTCTAGCTTCTTATTCTAAGAAAACTCATCCTTATCAGCCACTTACACTGAAAAATGCCCCTTCAGTCCTAAAAACAGGATGGCTTCCTGGCATCATTCTAGTCCCTACCTCCGTTAAACTAAGTAAAAAACATGTAAAAATGCTTCACTCTTTGAAGGGAGTGTGAGACAACCAATTGCCACATGGCACTAAAAATGGTAACGCTGAAAAGGTTCTTTGTTGAAATGCATGGCTTATTTATCCTATAGCCTCTGGAAACACATGAGGCCTGTGCAATTAATTTTAATAGTTCACCATGCCAATCTATCAAAGCACCAGGTCAACTGAATGCAGCCGGCTGTGCCAGACAATACGTTTGCCAAGATAAAGGCAGGATTCGACTGGACCCAAGCCCCCCCAGTTCTCAGGGCAGGTCACCTTCTTAAACCTGACAGCCTCCATATGCACCAGCTTCATTTTTGCAGCAGTTCATGCACACAGAGGAAGTTTCAGAGGATGGAGAAGCGGGAAAATGGCTACGTGGCCCTGAACAAAAGGCACAGCTGCTCTTCTGCATGCATTTTCGTCATTCCTAAATGAATCCCTGAAACCTGGCCCAACTGTGTGTGGGGACAGAGGAGGAGCTTGGCACTCGTCTGTCATCCCTTAGGGTTTGTTAATCTCTTTACACTCTCTTCCAAGGTAATATTCAAATCAACCACACAGCTCAATTTACTTGGCTTGTGACTCTAATTGAATAAATCTAAAATAACAACAGACGCACTGGCCCAGAGCCTTGACCAAATTTTTCCTTAGACACTTCAAGCACATTCTGGCTATTTTAATTCTGCCCGCAAGCAGGTAAACGCACGCTTGTCCAGTGCCTAATTTTACACCAGAGGGAGAATGACTGTCATTCTGTCTACTGCTTTCAAGGTGGCCAATATTTCCCGATGGGTAGAAGCCTTGCAGGAGAAGTAACCCAAGAAAAACTTAAGCATCCTTGAAGGTGGGGAAAACATTCTCATCCAAGTTGGTTAGCTGGCCTTTCACACAAAGATGTTTAATAAGGTACTATTCTGTGCCTGAATATCACTTCTTCAGAATCATAAGGGCTGAGTCAACTCAGAGTTTGTTCAGTCTCTTTTCTAGGTTATGTTTAGGTGAGTCTTCAATGATCCTGAGTGTGTAGCGATTCCCATTTGTAAACATATCCAGAGAACCACTGCTCTACTAAGCCTGCCGCTCATTCTAGTTTCTCTCAATCCTTTTGTAGAGGGTAAGAATTTTAAAAACTGGATCATTTCCTACTAGGGGTAGGAATGCAGGCCGCGACTTAGGAACATGGCGATATAAGTAAGCAGTCAATGATAGTTTAGAACCGGTCAAACTTCAGAATGTCCAAGCCTTCCTCTGGGGCACATCGCCTAACAAGAATGTTTTCGAGGTGGCTCACACCCGTAATCCTGCATTTTGGGAGGCCAAGGTGGACTAAAGATGCTGAGTATGTTTTTAAGGTCATATGAGTAGATCTGCTGGCATTCTCATAGCTGTCTGAAGACAAGGGTTAAAAGGAAACAACAGGCCAGGCACGGTGGCTCACTCTTGTAATCCTAGCACTTTGGGAGGCCAAGGTGGGCAGACTGCTTGAGCTCAGGAGTTCAAGACCAGTCTGAGCAACATAGTGAAACCCCATCACTACAAAACGCAAAAGAAAAAAAAACTAGCCAGGCGTGGTGGTGCACACCTAAAGTCTCGGCTGCTTGGGAGGCTGACATGGGAGGATGACTTGAGCCCAGGGAGCTTGAGCTGCAGTGAGCTGTGACTGCACCACCCAGCCTGGGTAACAGAGTGAGACCCTGTCTCAAGAAAAGAAAAAAAAACAAAACAAAAGAAAAAAGAAACAACAAACATGATTGGCACCTCTCCAAGAAGGGAAGGCACCTACCCAGGGTGGCTTTGCTATGGTTAGGTGGTGATGGTGCTGTGGCAGTATCTGCTATCTTAATGGCAAATGAAGACACCCCCACAGGCGCAGGGCCTTCGCAACGAGCACGTCTGTTTCTCAGTGGGCAAGCGTGTTCATTACACCTGCATCCAACCTTCGTCAGAGTCTGGAAACTCTTTCTCACGGGTACAGTAAATGTCCCAGCAAGCACTGTCAGGCCAAAGGCCTCTTCTAGCTTCTCTACAGAGACCAAGTGGCCTTCGCCTTCTCATTAAGCCTGCCACACACGTGACCCTAGCCCCTCCTTGAGTTTTTCTTCTACGTAGAATTATTCCAAGTCTTTCTTTCCCTTTTCCAGGCCCTGGTGTCTCATGAAGCCCAGGTACAATGAATGCTCAGGCTGGTAGACTGTGGACCAACCAGTTTATGCTTGGAAATTGGCTCCAAACCACTGGGAAGTCTGGTCAGAAGGTGTAGTCTTAGCAACCCAAATCCACCTCCGGTACAGAGTACTCTAGTACAGAGTACCTCATGCTTCGGTGAGAGCCAGTCAGTTGCCCTATCTTTGTATATAAGGGTAACATGTGATAAGTTACCTTAACATGACTGCTAATACCATCATCGATGCCCAACACAGTGAGGAAATGTTTACCGAGTGAATGAATGAATGTCGGCATCATTCCCTGGAGCAGGCCTCCATGCTTATTCAATATCTCACAGTCTGCACATTTTGGCTCCTATTTGAGGCTTTTCCTCCTTATATTCGTCGTCTGCCCTTCTGAGCCCACATCTTGTCTCTAATCACAGCTCAGAGTGAAACACGTGTAAGGTCATTACCCCTCAGCGTGCTGTGGCAGCGCTCATTGATTAGAAATCATTTTCACAGGGAGCACTATAACAAGGAGTGTTGATCAAAGGTGGATTATTATTTCAGTTCTTTGTCTCCCCCAGGTACATTTGCTCCCTCCTCCTCAAAGAAAATTTGTGTGTGTGAAGATAGATCCTAAGGGAGACAGGAGACTTTTTTTTAGAATGAAGCTATTTCTTTCTTTAAGTAATCTTAAGTAAATATTTCTTTAAAATCAATTACTCATCAAGCTTTTTCCTGAAGCTCATGCTCTGAACCCATAATGCTGTTCTCTTCAAGCTCATCTCTCTGGGAAGAGGCTGTGTTCATGTCCAGATGTCTTGCATTGCAAGGCCAGACCCAACCACAGCCAGTGTGAACACGCTTCATCAAGGCTGCAGGGGGCTGGGGTATCAGGATCCAGTGGGCTCTTGGAAGACATCAAATGGTCTGTGGAGGTTTGATGAATCCAGCGAATTTCCTTACAGGTCCCATCTTTCTGTGCCTGCCCTAAGAATGGACTGAACTCAAAATAACGAGCAACTACACCACACAAGACATTTCAGTATGTCCTTCTTTTAAGTTGTTTACGGCTGTATACATCATTCTCTTTTCAAATACTGGAAAGCAGGCATCTAAGGTCTGCAACAGAAGCTGAGGTGAGAAGCACAGGAGGAAGTTCAATTTTTTTTTTTTTTTGACATTTAAAAAAATCATCTTCCATTCTTCTTCCTGAGATGCTGGGTTAGATTCCATATGCAAGGGGGAAGATGGGGCATGCTCTGATGTCAAGTCTCAATGACTGCTTTAGATGGAGAAAGAATAACTCAAGACATTCCAAAAAGTTTTAAAATTACAATTTATTTTTTTAGTAACATTTTTACCTTGGCATAAGGTATCATTAGTCCCGAATCCAAGCAATCAGATAGCTTAAACAATAGATAAGAAACTTAACAAAAAAGTCCTATCGGGGACTTACAGTGCTCAGAAGAGCACTTCCCATGGATTGTCCTGGATCAATGCAGCTCAAGCTTAAGTCTATCATTCTACATTTATAGTGCTCTAGAGGAATAAACCTATTCCTCCCAAGATGATAAACTACACGAGTTTAAAATATGTATTATGTATGCATATACATATACACATACGCATGTGTTATAATACACACATACATAGACATACACACACATGCAAACACACACAAATACACACATACATATATGTATGTATGCACCCATGTAGTATCAGTGTGAGTCCTTGGCTAAGGAGATCTTATTCATTCAGTGAACATTCTAATTGTGCAATCATTACGGTAAATACCAAGGATAACATCAACAGATTTCCTACCCTCAAGGAGTTAACAGTCTAGTGAGAGGGACACAAAGTCAGTAAGTGTCAAACAGCAGCTTTCCGATGGACCTACATGTAGATACGGTGACCACCAAGGATAACGACCTTGGAGGATGGGGCAACATGAAAGCTTTTCTAAAGAAGTGGCCTTGAGAAGCATCTTAGAGGTGTTTGCCCAGAAGTCTCTGTGTATGAGATCTTTGATACATGGTTATCTTTCATATCCTGCTCTTGGTATGTATGGTAGCTTATTGATAACCATTTGGGGTATGCAAACATCTTCTATATTAGCTCAAAGGGCTGACGTCAATCCTGAGTTTTACCTGCCTTTGGCATCCAGTGAACACAGCCTAGGTGCTTTCCTTAGAACTGTGGACATGTGAGGCTGGGCACAATGGCTCACGCCTGTAATCCAGCACTTCGTGAAGGCGAGGCAGGCAGATCACCTGAGGTCAGGGGTTTGAGACCAGCCCGACCAACATGGCAAAACCCTGTCTCTACTAAAAATACAAAAATTAGTTGGGCGTGGTGGTGGGCGCCTGTAATCCCAGCTACATGGGAGGCTGAGGCAGGAGAATCACTTGAACCCAGGAGGTGGAGGTTGCAGTGAGCCAAGATCACGCCACTGCACTCCAGCCTGGGTGGAAGAGTAAGACTATGTCTCAAAAAAAAAAAAACAAAAAAACACAACAAAAACAAAAAAAACAACAAAAAAAAAGAACTGTGGACATGTGAAACGGACAGCGCAGTGTAGAGAGTGGAGAGGTTCACGGGAAATGCCTGGTGAACTGGATGAGTTGGTGCCCTCGCCTCTCAGTGGCCCGGTAATGGCATACCACAGTGAGCAAGAAGCACACCCAGGGAAGTGAAAGGTATTTTGAAAATAAAGACAATGTTGCAGAACAACTGTTTGCTGTTCTCACAGTGCTCCTCTTGTCCACAGGATGACAAGCTGGCCTCCTCTCCAGCTTGTACTGGGAGCAGGGCATCGGGGAGCCTTTTAAGGAAACCTTTGCCATTAGCATAGCCATGTCAACCTAAAGGGAGAAACTGAGGCAAAATCAATAAGAGGAGAGTTTATTAGGGCCAAGATAAGAAGAGCTTCTTAAAAGACTCAGACCCAAGTAACCTTGGATATGAGTTTCATTTGACCTTTGTTACAAGTAGGATTTAAAAGCCAAGAAAAGGGACAAGGAGTGGGGTGTCAGAAAGGTATCTGTCAGGAACTCTCATTGGTTTACAGAAATAGCATTGATTAGTGATTGGCTATACGCAGTTGAACTATGTGGTATGGGTCAGGTGTCTGGTGTGCAGTATTGTTAGGTTAATTTACGGCTACTTGTGACAAGTCGGCCTAGAGGCCACATAGCAGGCAGCTTCCAGAGATGATTAATTAACTCATGGGGGTAGTGGGAGGTGGCCGCTGCCTCATTCCCATGCCTGTCTGGGCCTGATAATTTAGAGGCAGCTCACATTCATCAGATAAAATGTTTCTTTTTCTTCCTCAGTAACTAAGTGAGCAAGCCAGGCCTCCAGTCTGTTATGCTGACCTAGAAGGAGTAACATTCAGATGCTCCAACTCGGGGGAAGCCAGGGGTGCGAGTAGCCGACTTGCAGATTTAGCTTGGTTGTTTGCCATGATATGAAGCCAATTCAGATCTGCTGCATCCCCTTTAATCCTGCCACGACTGCGTAATGGCCGTGAGACCTTAGACCTGTAAGTCAGATGCTCTGCGCCTTGGTCCTCCCACAGTACCAGCACATAATACGGTACCTCATGCAGAATGGGCACTCAGTGGCATGTGCAAGCACGTGTCTACACGTGTGCATGTTTTCTCAGGTACACACACACCCCTGACAAAAGTTCCCTCAGATGACTAAAGGAAAAAGAGACTTGAAAGATACACACTCCCCCAAAAGTTACACATTATTTTGGGAATACAACTTTTACAAGCTCAGCGCAATAATGGAACAGATATGCCCAAAATGGATCCCGATGTTAAAAAAACATTATTCCAAAACCCACTAGATGAGCTGAGAATTTACTAAAGAGACCACTGAGGGAAAGCAGGGGACCCACTTGGGGCACTAATGCTCTGAAGTGAGCGGAATAAAGCAGGTCAGTCTTCAAAGACCTCTGGGTTCCAGCCGATGCCCAGGATGTGATGGGCAGCAACAGGGACCCCAGCCCAGAGGCACTGACCCCATCTTCAGTGGTAAGCAGCCACTGGTCATCTGGGAAGTGCTGTAAGTACAATACAACACCTTCTCAAAGGCTTACACTCCAAGAGCCTGCTGGGCACTGTTCTTAGCTGACTTATTTGCAAATAAAGAACAAATGTGGATAGAAGAAGGGAGGAAGGTAAGTCTGATTCCCCAGTTTACAACAGAATATGGCCTTTCCCAAGCTCAGAGCTTCCCACAGGGCATTTATGCAAAGGGCCCCTGAGAAACACACCCCTCTACTGAAGCAAGAGAAATCCACTTCTCATTGTCGAAAATCCTCAAAGGTATTCTGAAGATATCCGTCATGATTCCCAGATGAGTACCTACCTTTAGGAGTTCTTTTAAGTACAGGGTGTAAACCTGGTAACATTTCATATGCAAATTTCAAATAATCACTGAGAACAATATGGCTTCTGGTTAAATGGTAACTCCCATGATGGGACTTGAAATGCAAAGGCAGAGGGACTGGGCACTGGCATTGGGAATATGCTGGCCGCCGAAAGGCTGAAGAAATACATGTCAAAATGAAAAATCCAATACCTTGCTTTGAAATATGTGGATGTACGTTTAAGCACTTCAACTCATTTTAGACTTATAATACTGCTTTTAAGGTAGGGTTATTACATCAGTGGCTCAGAGAGGCTAAGTAACTTGTCCAGATGAGAGAGGAGCTGGGGTTAGAACACAGGTCTCTTTCTACTACATCAGTCACCGTCACTGTACTTAAAATATCTTTAGGCCAGAGATTTTATCTTGTAGTTGACAGGCTATACGAGTTGCCAGTCAGTTATGAGTGATGTTATGAGCAGCCTTAGAGTGCCTGCCACCTCCAAGGCCCCTGTATGAGTCTGTGCTTGGACCTCATCACCAGGGCTAGGTGCCAGGCATTCAGCTGTGAGTGGCCTGAGCTCTGCCCAGTGGAGGCCCCTATCCTGGCGGTGACTGTATGGATCAATTAGATTCTCTCTCGCGAGGAAACTGGACGTGGCACAAACAGTCGTCAGGAGCAGCAGGCTCAACTGAGGGAGGCCCCACCAAGTGCCCAGACCCCATACTGGTTGAGCCAGAGCAGGGGGTTCGGGAACAGGCTTCCTGGAATGCTAGCAAGGCACCCTCTCCTGAGAGTCCTCAGGTTTCAGCGAGGCCTGCTCTGAGAAGACTGGGATGGTTTTTGTTTTTTGTTTTTGTTTTTTGAGACAGTCTCGCTCTGTCACCCAGGCTGGAGTGCAGTGACATGATCTTGGCTCACTGCAGCCCCTGCCTCCTGGGTTCAAGCGATTCTCCTGCCTCAGCCTCCCAAGTAGCTGGGACTACAGGCACGTGCCACCACACCTGGCTAATTTTTGTATTTTTAGTAGAGATGGGGTTTCACCATGGTGGCCAGGATGGTCTCAAACTCCTGACTTCAGGTGATCCGCCCGCGTCGGCCTCCCAAAGTGTTGGGATTACAAGCGTGAGCCACTGCGCCTGGCCCGGGATGGTTTTAAGTCTCCCCTAACAGCTTGCATATTCTCTATGCAAGCCTCCAGTACCTGTAGTAGCTCTTTTCATTGTAACTTAGCAGAGCCAAGCATTATCATTGCTTTAAAGTACTATATTAGAACATAGGATCAGAGAGGGACTGGACAGCACCATCTCGCAGTATAAGGCACGGCATCCCCAGGCAGAAGTCACTCTTCCGAAAGGGCTCTCCTGGCTTTCATCAACCACCATGGACATCCGAGGGACTGAAATTTATGGTTACCCATAAAAATCCCTGGAGACATCTGTTACGGGTCCTCCCAAAATTCATGTGTTGCAGTCCTAACTGCCAGTACCTTGAATGTGGCTGTATTGGGAGGGAGACAGGGTCTCTAAAGAGATCAGAGGTCATTAGGGTGGCCTAATCCAATCTGACTGGTGTCCTGATGAGATGCGGAGGACACACACACATACAGAGCAGGGATCACGTGAGTATACAGGGAGAAGATGCCATCTACCAGCCAACGAGAGAGGCCTCAGGAGAAATTAACCTGCCCATACCTTGACTTGGACTTCCAGTCTTCAGGACTGTAAGGAAATAAACTTCTGCTGTTCAAGTCAGTCTGTGGTGTTTATTATGCAGCCCTAGCAAATTCATACAGAAGACTTCAAGTTAGATTTTTATGAAAAGCAAAAAGAGGCTCACGAGTGATTAAATCAATGTGCTGGAAGCAATATAGAAATTTGGTAAGAATATGGTCCTGGATTTTGACTGCTGAGGGCGATGCTGTCTCTGTCACTTATAGGCTGTGGCTCCCTGGGCGAGCTGCTTACCCATGGCCTCATAAATGGAAGGCAGCCAGGAACACTGCACACGTCATGGGTGTGGTGAAGGCGTAGGGATGCCAGGCGTGCAAAAGCCTTGGCATGGTGCTAGAGCCTATGATCCTTGTCCTCAAGAAAAATTTGCTTTTATTTTCACCTAGTTAATCCAGATGCCATCAGATACAACTACCTAGATGTGATATGTGGAGGATGAAGCTCTTGGTACCTAAGGCCTCCTCACCAGGAATGGTTGGAGAGCCTCGTCTGACTTGGCAACTGGAATGCCCCCCGTCAGCTCTGGGTTGTCTTCTCTGCAAGTCTGCCACGCCGGCAGGAGCATCTCACGCCAATGAGGCTGGGAGGACTGTGTGCATCTATTCAGCTCCGGATCTTGGTCTCTTCCTATGCACTTGCCTAAGTCCCCCTTTAACTGAGAGTGTCTATGGAAAACAAAGAGCTCTGCTTCTTCCTGGAATGTTCTATGGACTTCTTGTCATCTAGAGCCTGCAGTGGCTTTTCTCCCTGTGAGGCCCTGGGGCACGCTGTGCTCACTACCTGAGGCCTCTTTGCTGCACCAGCTGCTTCTGTTAACGTAGTGGGTCAGGGAGAGCAACTCATTGATTGAGGTGGACACTTAGGCTAATGAAGAGGCTCTCAGGGGACAGAAACAGGACACCTCTGTGCTCCCAGGGTGCCTCTGCTGGACTGCTGGGGGCAAGTAGTGGAAAGCTACTCCTGGTGGCTTGATCAGGCGGGGAACTTGTTTCAGAAGCTAGCAGATGAAGGCGAGGCACAGAAATGGGGACTCGAATGCCCTCTGGACTCTCTTGTCTCCCTTCTCTGCTTCCCTCTGAAGGGAAGCTTGCTTCTGCTCTCTGCAGACTGCCATTCTTGGCCTTGCTGCTGCTCAAGGCAAACAGACAATGTGGAAAGTGACTGTGGAATGAAAGACTACCTCTATCATCGCCAATTGTAAATTCCTTCATGGGTCAAGCATCTGTCCGGGTCCAATCAGCTGAGACTCGAGGGTAAAAGGATGCCTCACTGCACAAAATGGCTGCCAGGGCCCATGGCTCTGGATTGGGAGGGAGGAGCAGTTGCAAAGGGGGAATCACTGGGAGCTGGGTGGACACCCCAGACAGTGACTGTACACTGTCAGGCCTCTGCTGCAGAAGCTCAGGTCCTGTAACCAAATTTTCTCAACCCTGCTATCACATGGAGGGCACTTCACAGCGATTTTTCCTTTTAGTCTTCCTTGTAAGTGTTGCCCATTTGTTAGCAATAACCAGTATTATAATTTCATTTAGGACTTTACACTTGGGGATGCTCATTAGATATCTCCAAAGAAAACTACTGATAAAACAAACAACAAACCCTATTACACTTCTTTAAAGCGCTACCCCCACCAGAAACACAACTGCTTTTTGTGAATGAGTACAGCAGTGCTATTTTAAAACAGATGTCTATAGCTTATGTGTTTTGGAAATTTTTTTTACCATAACATTTTTTTAAAATACCAATAGATAATACAAAACAGTGTCATATCCTAGAAATATGGCTGATCTATCTTATTTCATGAACACTGACAGTGACTGCTGGGTATTCTCTTCCAGCATCAAATCAGCAGCTCACTGAATTCCAAATGCAAATACGAAGCGCCACACGCCTTCTGCAGGCTCCCTTTGCCGTGTAGACTCCATAGGGTGGGCTTCGGGCCTGAATCAAAACCTGGGAGAACAAAGACATGAGGCCTGGCCAGGCTGCACGTCTCCTCCGACGCCGCCCTACACACAGAGGGGCTGGGTGCATGCTCCCATTCTGCCATTTTCTGCATGGGGCGTCCTTCCCATTTCCTCTACCTTACTTCCCCACCAGCACATGTGTTACCTACATCCTATAACACTTACTGTGCATAAAAAAAGAAACAAAAGTATATTGCAACTTTTTTCCTTAAGGTGTTAAAAAAATTTCTTTTTCACATCTTAAAAACCCACCAAACTTTTATTCCCAGCTTGTGACATCCTCAACCTGCTTTATTCTTTTTTTCCTCTTCTTTCTATTGAAAACAATTAGACCTTAAGAAAGTAAATTTATTGTTTGGAGTAAATTATCATCAGCAACTGGGTGCCTATTTTGAGTATGGGCTTAACTACAGTAAACATAAAACACAAAGTTTGCTCATTAGAAGCTTGGCTGTTCTTTGTTTGTATTTAATGCTTGTACTTAATTACAATTAGTTTTTCCCAGAGGAAACTCACCATTAGGATGTAACCAGCACCATCAACAATAGTAGTTAACATTTACTGGACACCTGTTATGCACCAGGCACTACAAAATAACCTTCTAAGGTAGGTTCACTGTTAAACCCAAAGATAAGAAATTGAGGCTTAGAGAGGTGAGTAACTTGCTCGAATGGTTCCATGGTCAACAAGTGACAAAGCCAGAACTTGCACTCAGAGTGTCCTAAAGCCAGTGCTGTAGCCACTACTCTACAAAGGCTTCAAATTCCATTCCTTCCAGGAAACACTAAGAAATAAGAGAGAATATGACAAAAACTACATTGTATAGCGACTGCAGGAAACTGAACTCCAGAAATCATAACGAAAGCTCAGGAAATGGATCAATCTGACCGTGGAATGATTTAGCTGGGTCGAAGGCCACACAGAGGCTTTGCATTCCAGTTACTTACGGCTACACTGTGGCCTCCAAAAAAGGGACTGGGGGACTGCCACATGGGCTACTCTGGTCTGAAATGAGACTAAGGCTATCTTTTGGTAAGAATAGGAGCACAAGTAAAACAAACCACAAATGAATTGCTTCATATACAACTGGTACCTAAAGTACTATTTTAAAAATTGAGCAAGGCCTGGCATTGTGGCTCATGCCTTTGGGAGGTGAAGGTGGGAGAATAGCTTGAGCCCAGGAGATTGAGACCAGCTTGGGCTCTCAAGCCTGGGCAACACAGCAAGACCTCATTTCTACCAAAAAAAACAAAAAAGAAAAATTAGCTAGGCATGGTGGTACACACCTGTGGTCCCAGCTATTCAGGAGGTTGAGACAGGAGGCTTGCTTGAGCCCAGAAGGTCGAGGCTGCAGTGAACTGTGGTCATACCACTGCCTTCCAGCCTAGGGGACAGAGCAAGACCTTGTCTCAAAAATAAAAATAAAAAAATTGAGCAAAATAATTGGTTTTGTATCTTTTATAAAAGATTCACTTATTGTAAATTATCTATCCTATAAATGGTATCAGGAAAGCTGGTTAACCGTTTAGAAAAATAAAAGTTTGATCTTCTCATCTCACAACACCATAATTACAATTCCAGATGGAACTAGAAAAAAATGTTTAATAATAAACAACTTAAGAGAAAATGTAAGTAAATATTTATATAATCTTTTGATGGATAAGAACTTTTTACATGTAAAAGCAATGGACAAAAATTAATGAAAGAAAGTTGGATATTACAAAACAAAAAATATAAAATAACTTTATGCCCCACATATGATGAAGGATAATAAAAGGCAGATAACAACTTGAAAAATTTGTAACAAATATGCGATAAAATGGACTAGTATTTTGGGTATATAATTAGCTAATCATTTATATGAGATTTTTACTATTTATAAAATGCCAACAGAAAAAGTGGACAAAAAAAGAGTTGAACAATTAAGAGAGGAATACAAATGATTAACAAATATAGGAAAATATTTTGTTTCACCAGTCATAACAAATGCTCTAATAAATCGATGCAAATAACTATAATTTTGCCATGTAAAAAAGGGTTAAAGTATTAAAATAGTATATGACAGTGGCAGAATTTTCTTAGTATATATGTATGCAAGTTTATCCTACACATTTTTAAAAACACTAGAAAAAGGATATAAAAATTATCTCTGGTAAGCCTGGTGCCAGGCACGGTGGCTCACGTCTGTAATCCCAGCACTTTGGGAGGCTGAGGCAGGTGCATCACCTGGGTTCAAGACCAGCATGGCCAACATGGTGAAACCCCAACTCTACTAAAAATACAAAAATTAGCTGGGTGTGGTGGTGCATGTCTGTAATCCAGGCTACTTGGGAGGCTGAGGCATGAGAATCACTTGAAGCCAGGAGGCGGAGGTTGCAGGGAGCTGAGATTGCGCCACTGTACTCCAGCCTGGGTGACAGAGTGAGACTCTCTCTCTCTCTCTCTCTCTCTCACACACACACACACACACACACACACACACAAAGCCAAAGCCAGGCATGGTGGCATGTACCCATAGTCCTCGTGACTCAGGAGACTGAGACAGGAGAATCCCTTGAGCTCAGGAGTTCAAGTCCAGCCTGGGCAACATAGCGAGATCTTGTCTCTAAAACAAAACCAACTCTCTGGGTGGTAGAATGATGGGGAATTTAAATTTTACTCCTCACAGCTTTCTTTTCTAAAATAAAAACCCACTACTTCTAATAACAAAATCCAATACTTTCAGTATGTAAGAAGCAAAGAAAGAAAAGAAAAAAGAGGAAAAAAGGAAGGAAGGAAAAAATGAAGGAGGGAAGGAAGGACGGACGGAAGGAAAGAATTCTTCACCTTCGAGAGGTTAGGAGGCAATGAAAAGTTTAGAGTGATAAAGGTCTAGTGTTCAGAATATATAAAGAACTCTTACAGCTGAACAAAAAAGAGAGAACTCAACTGAAAAGTGGGCAAAGGACTTAAATAGATGTTTTTCCAAAGGAGTACATAAATGGCCAAAAAGCACATTAAAAGATGTTCAACATCATTTAGTCATCAGGGAAATGCAAATTGAAACCATGATGAGACACCGCTTCACAACCATTAGGATGGTAAGAAAGAGAAAGTAAGAAAGGGTAAGAAGGAAGGAAGGAAGGAAGGAAAGAAGGAAGGAAGGAAGGAAGAAAGGAAGGAAGGAACGAAGGAAGCAAGCAAACAAGGAAGCAAGGAAGGAAGGAAGGAGGGAGGGAGGCAGGAAGGGAGGAAGGAAGGAAGGAAGGAGGGAGGGAGGGAGGAAGGGAGGAAGAAGGAGGAAGGAAGGGTGGGGGTGGGCTAAATGGGTATGCAGCTTCTTCTGGGTAATGGAAATATTTTGTAACTAGATAGTGATGGTCATTACATTAAGTACCACTGAAATGCCCTCTTGAAAATGGCTAACTTTATGTCATGTGAATTTCACCTCATTTAAAAAAAGGAAAAAGAACACCCTTCCCACATCACCAGAAAAAGTTTGGAATGGCCCTTCTAGAGTGTCAGCAGCTGAATGGAGAACAACTGAAAATAGATTTGTAGCACATCCTTGAATCCGAGACCTCGGATTCAGAGGTGAAACACAGGCAGAGCAAGTCCTGCCTGTGAAGAGATTCTCCTCCTGTCGTCTGGTATGAATTTTTTGGATCTGTTTTTCCACAGAATACACCTATGGGATATTTTAACAGATATAGTTTCTATGTTTTTATTGGAGCATAGGCTGAAAAAGTGATTTTTGAAACATAATTCAAAAGCCCAACTGATAAACAAATACAAAGTTTGAAATTATGGCTAGTTTTATCTAACTTTAATTTTCATATTTACGGATGAAAAAGAACTAAATCATCATCTAACAAAATTATTAGCCACTCAAGGAAGCGAACCAACAGATCATAATAGCTATTTTTCACAGTTGCTTAAAAATGTGTCAGAACAATTGAATGTAGTTTTAATTAAACAAATTTGCAATTATGAGTATAATAACTGCCTTGACATTTTTACATTATAGCCTGAGCTAGAAGGAAGAAAATTCTCCTTTTATTGCAAGAAGCATGAAACTGAAGTACAAATATTATTTTAAATAGTTAAACAGTGTAATTACAATATGTAAAATGCATAAATCAGGCCACCACATGTTATAGGGTTCAATTTCCGACCTCCACTTGGTCCAGCCACTGGCTGAGTGAAGCTGGCTGTAGGGCAGAATGGTATCCAAGATCTTAGACAATCCCAGCCACGGAAGAAGGATTCCACACAGACAGGATGTAGGAGCACACCCTGCCTTAGATGGCCCTGGCTACACCCTCTAAGAGACATTTGTTTCTTGAGAAGCACTTGAAACAGCTCTGCTCTGAAGGTTACAGGGACCTTGAATTTTGGTTTTCTATTAACTATTAGGATTTTTTCATCTTAAATATCTATATTGATCTCCTTTACTTAAACTATGCTAAGAATAGCTTCCATTCAGACTAGTCATCTTGATAATTTGATCTGTTTAATATTGCCAGATTTATTCCTGTATCAGACATGATATAAATTTATTTGGGATTCATATTTAAATAGATTCTCCTGCAGTAGGAATCCCAAAACTAAGACGTTCAATGCATAGGTATTCATTGATTCAATCTGGTTTGAAAAAAAATTCTAAATATAATCAACTCTTATCTGTTTTCCCAGCAATATGTTCCTCACACCTTCCTTTCCCAGCTTTCTTTCTCTTATTTTGGGGAGGCTGTTTTTAGTTTGCGAGGTGAGTGGAGGTCAGGTCTAATTTCAAATTGTGCATACTTTGCATTGTACTGCACTTTGCTTCCCGAGGAGTGGCTTTCTCCTTCGGAGGAGGCAATTCTATGCAGCAGGTGAATAGATTTCCCGGCCAAACAAAACTGAAGGGAAGTAAATGCAACTTTAAGAAGTTTTCTCCCCCATGTGCCATATTAAGAAATGCTGATCAAAGCATCGCTCAGAATCCATTCATATTTTCAGGTCTTAATGTGCATGCTATATCCTTTCTTAAGTTAGACACATTGGCTTTACTTGATGCAGTGAATTTAATGAGGCTTGTCTTAAGTGGGCCACCCCAATGCTCGGGAACTCTGATAGCCAATCATCACGCCTGTGTCATTCTCCCTTCTCAGACAGGGCTGACAGGAGAGCTTTCAGCCATCTTATCCCATCCTTCAAGTGAGCTATACAAGGATGGAAAATCAGAACGGGTAAATGACAGCAACGTGAAACTTCCCTGCAGTATTATTCCAAATGTCTATTGCCAGACACATAACTATGAAGAGGCGGGTCTGTTTCCAGAGTCAGGACGTTTTGCTTGCTCCGTGAGACACCAACCCTTTGCATAAATCCATTAAATTAAGTATTCTCTAGTTATGAACATTTGTGGAATAAATATAAGTAAAGGCACAACGGGGGGGATATTTAAAGAAACATGGTCATCCAAAGTATTTTTCTACCACTGAACTGACTACTAGAAGATTACTCATCGTCAAATCCATGTGGTCTGCGCGTTTTCTGACGACACTACCGTCTCGCTCCTGCAAGAGACTCTACCTTCCAACGGCTTTCATTCCCAGCCTCTGCTCTTTGACTTCTTCCTCCTGGGTCCTCCTTCTTAGTTCCTCACTCACTCTCTCCACCATCCTTTAAACCTTGGTGTTCCCTCAGGTCCTTTCCTCATCTTGCTCTTCACCTGTTCTAGATATTCACCGGGCATTTAGGTCATGTCTGGAGCTCCAGTGGTCAAGAACAGTACACGTTCCAATACCGGCCTCTCTCTGCTGAGCTCTTACAGTAACATTCCCTTGTGTCCTGCCTCAAACTCAGGAAGTCCAAAAGTCACTAAACCATCTTCTCCACCAAAGCACTGCTGCCGCTACTTAATCCTCATCTCCATTCCAACCACCAACCTCTCGGCCACACAGGTCAGGACTCCAGGAGTTACGTGACTTCTTCATCCCCACGATCTCTCCTTTGAACTGGCCCCTTTCCCACAGATTTGAGCTCCTGTCTTTTTATTTTTTATTGTCAGCTTCTCTCCACCAGGCCCCTGGCACTGACTCAGCCCAGACTCTCATTTCCTTTCACTCAGACTATTTATTAAAAGTTTGCTTGACCTGTTTTCCAACCACCAACCTTACCCTTGGCCAACATAGTTAAGATAGGTAATCATTTAAAAACTGCACATAGAATTATTTAATGACTCTCCACATTTTCTACCAGGAAAGCCCATATTTGTATAAGGGAATACAGGCTTTAGGATCTAGCCCCTCATCTCTCCAGCCTCGTTTTCCCAACTCTCCCATTCTCCCTATTACGCTGCTCACACTAAAACACTCTCACATTTCTGTCTTTATACATGGGCAACATGTACAAAGACAGACGTATGAATTCTAGCTGAAATTTCTAGGCCCCTTCCATATCAAATTCCTATTTGTTTTTCAAGATTCAGCTGAACCACAATCTGCAAACATTTCTTGAGTATATAAAGCAAAGTAAGGTGCTACCCCTGTTTGAAATCATGGTGACACATTTCTAATTTAAGACATTTTTTCACAATGAATCACATATATCTATGCGATACCTCCTATCAGACTGTGAGCTCCTTGAGGACAAGCACTCATTTTTTAAAAGTTACTTTTATGTCTCAGACCATAAATATCACAGATGGCAGAGTGTCTCACCCATGGTGAGTGTTTAACACATTCATGGGTCATCCCATGTTCCCGGGAACGGATGCGTTACAACCTGACATCGTGTTGATTTTCAGCTGTTCTAGCTATAAGGAAAAGAATCCTTTTTGGTTCATACTGAAATGGTCATCTCAGCCTCAACCCTGTGGTGCTCCAGAGTTCTCTCACAAAGAAGTTGATCACTTCAACCTCTTACCTCTTCCTTCTTGTCCTCTTCTAGTGCCTGAAGTCTGCAATTGCACGTGTTTTAGAACTCATTTGATCTCAAGTGATGGCAATGCACATCAAACCAGCTTAAACAACAGGAGAATTACCACTGGCTTAGGGAATCGGAGGAAGGACTGGATAACCAAGCTGTGCGAAGGGCAGCATGCGGCTGGGCACCAGGATACCAGCGAACCAGGGGCTTGGGCACACCAGCACTTTCCCTCCATCTCTCATCTCTGTTCACCACATTCTCCCCTTGATGGGAAACGTGGCCAGGGATGGTTCCTAGGTACTCACAGCTTCAGCCGCTGGAGGAGTAACCCAAGCGCCCTTTGGTTTTCTGTCCAAACATTACAGAGAAGAGGCCTTGCCTGCCCAGCTTTGCTGGGTGCCCATCTTCAGATCTGTCCCCGGGGCCAAAGCATGGAGTCTCGCTCTGCCAACATGGAGGCTCCCTTACTGACCATGCACTTGGGGGAAGAAGCTGCTTCTACAAAGGGGTTCTGATAGCCCGGGCCAGAGGTTCACAGTGATTTGGAAATTACACCTTCAAGAGACCTGAAGTTTCTCTGCTTTCCCTGTACAGACAAGCATTTTACTTCCTTTGATGTTACCTTCCTTCAGAAATGTTCCCTGCTCCTCATCTGTGGCAAACAAACGAGCAGACTTACACACAAACACATTGCAATTTGACTCCCTGAATTTCTCTCTAACCCTGTGATCTCCGCGCTTCCTATCAGAAAGGGTTTCCCAGGTAACCGTGAATAATTTACACACTTCCTACCGTTTTCTGCTCCTGGAAGCTAAAGAGTTTTAAACTACATTTTGTATAGGATTTGACTAACCTTGTTAAAAGCACTTTTCTTTTTTTCCCTTTTCCCTATCTGAATATTTGGCCTGAACCAAATTATTTTTATATCAGCAATTTACTAAGAACCCAACTTACTGTACACCCAACTTCTGTTTCTAAGGAGTATTCTCCACCCCAGTCAGTTTCTCCCTTTTAGAGAAATCATCATAATGGACAGTAAAGAGTTCTGGTCACCTAGCTGGAAAACACTGCCAACTGAGGTTAAGTTGTGGCCTGTGGAGCAAGTTAGGTCAGTTACATCTAGAGAAAAAATAATACAACATATGCTGTCGGTGGGATTTCTTTCTCTTTATCATTAATTCATCAAAAATATGTATTGAGTACTTATTCTGCTGTATATCCCAAATGTAGTGGAAAGCTAAAGACCCAGTACTTCATAGTAACTTAATGCAATGATGAAAAGATGTATAAACACCATGCAATGTGGCAATTGCTATAACAGAGAAATGGGTTAGAAATGCTTATTCCATCATCAATGCAGAATTTCAAAAATTGTATGCCATGTGCATTGCTGGACAGGCAATCTGCTAGGAGAAATTAGCATATTTAATGAATTATGAGATAAGCAATTACTCTAGTAACATTCTGTGTAAATGTCTAGACCACAGCTGTCATGCCTTATATAAATATTTCACCTGCTTAATTTTCACTACTTGTTTCTTCTTTCTTCATCTTACTACTGTTATTTCCTTTAGGGGGAAGTGAAAGCAAAGAAAAGCAGCCACATCTGTCAAACACAGAATCCAAAACCTACTGTAGAGTATGCCTTCATTCCCGAGAAGTATAACGCAAATTAGGCTCACCTTATAAAATATAGCCGTGCGCTGCACAACGGCATTTCAGTCAAAGAAAGACTGCACATGTAATGATGGTCCCATAAGATTGTAGTGGAGCTGAAAGCTACCTATCACCTAGTGACATTATAGTCCATGTAAAGTCACAGAGCAACACATTACTCTTGCATTTGTGGTGATGTAGTGTAAACAAACCTACTATGCTGCCACTTGTATCAAGTATCTTTAGATATGTTCAGATACACATATACTTAACATTGTGTTACAACTGCCTACAATATTCAATACAGTACCATGCTGTGCAGGTTTGTAGACTTGAAGCAACAGGCTACAGCGTACCCCATACAGCCTATGTGCGCAGCGGGCTGCACCTTCTAGGTTTGCTTACGTACACTCTATAATGCTTGCACAACAAAAGCTAATGACAGATTTCTCAGGATGCCTCCCCGCCGTCCAGTGATACATGACTCCAGCGATGCTCACAAAAGATTACCAAGCAACTGGAATTTTGTTGATTTCGCCCTCATTTCTGAACTGTGCTCCCACATAAAAGAATTTAGTCAAAACTGAGATCTAATCAGGTCTGAGGTGAAATCTCCAAACCTTTATTTGCATGGGTTTACCTAGAGGGGAAAGCCTAAGGAGGATTTGGGAGAGGGGCTTTGCAAAGCTGGTAGAAAGGTGGGGCTCAAAGTTGAGCTGCTTAAGTCTCAGGTGACAAGCGGACAGTGGGGAAAGGCAAAGCTCTGAAATACAATTGGACACCATCATGGCCCCAAAGCCTCAACGGTGGTGTCCCCTGGGGGCCCAGTGGGAGTCACTGTCATCTCCAGTGGAAGTTAGCTTGCTGTGGATACCCCCTGAGACCTACAGAAACACTTTTGGGGGGCTCTGCGCAATACTGGGGTCCATGACATCAGGTAGGTGGCGATGCACTTGGGATATCTGAGTATGAACATTATTACGTACCCTCATCTGAACTCGCAGGCTGGGGATGTCTGAGTTTGAGAACTCATTTCCTAAGTGTCTGATTAGTGCCTTTTCCTTGAGGTAGTTCCCACTAGAAAGCAGGGATTCCCTCATTTGTACTAGGCTTCCTTCGGGCGTTATCTTCTTCCTGTGAATGTCACGGAACATTCTGCCTTGCTTTTTCCTTACTAGACACCCAATTAAATTCCAATCATGATAACACCTTCCCTGGCTCTAAACTATACATGAATATGTAGATCACTATGAAGCTGTACACTATTAAACAAAACAAAAAACCAGTTGAAGCCCCATAAAGACCTGCTCGATGCCTGGATGTTTCTAACTTAACTATCCCCAGCACCTGCGCATCTGAGATTCAGACTTGTTGTGATTCCAAGCCCAGTCCCACCTCTCAGGAGAGACCATCTGGAGCCCGGCCAGTGGCTCAGCATCAGGGCAGGCAGGCAGCCTTGCTGATGATTCTGCTGTAACAACAGGGTCCCACAGCCCAGGGAGTGATCTCCACATTCCTCTATAATTGTGCCTTACCTAGGACTCCACTCTGCCAGTGACTGGATTGCTGTCCCCCTAAGCCTTATTTCTCTGTGACCACGTGTCTGCCCCGACACACATGTGCAGTGTCCACTGGCCACTGGTCTCTCTACCAAACATCCCTCCTAAGACAGACGCCCAGGATCTTGGGTGCCATTAGGACCACTGGCAGACATCTGTGCACGTCATCAGTCCCTCCCCTAGGGGCTGACCATGCACCCCTCTCTGTGCTGGCCCCTTGCCTTCTTTAGTTCACCCTCCTGGCTGCTACTTGAGCCTCAGTTATGAGCAAATTAAAGAAAAGAATTAGCACAAGAGACATGGGAGCTGCCTCAGCCTGCACCCCCGTGTCAGTCGTGGCCCTGCTTGTGTTATCCTGGAGCCCAGCTTGTTTCTTGCTCTGGAGAAGACCAGCAACGTGAGCCTCAAGTCTGCCAGACCCGTCTGCGCTGCTCAGAAATGTGAACTGGTGAAGCGTGACTCCAACAGGTATCACCTACATATCCTCGAGACTGTCTCACAAATCACAGGCTTGTCTTTAGAGACGTAGCCTCGGGATCTACAATTAAGATAATGGTCCCTCTGAAGGGGCCAGATGTACCCAAATTCATAAATCTCTTCATTTTCAAGACAATATCATTAACTGTGGGAGCTATGGTACATTCAAGGCTGAGCCATGTGTGGGATGGGAAGAACTCCGAGACTGACACAGGTGGATGGACAGTGAGTTGGGCGGGGATGAGGGGCAGACTCCCATGCTGGCTCTGGACATCGAATTTGGGTGGCAGCCAGAAGGAAGTGATCTTGTGAACAGAGGCAACAAGTTTAAAGACCTCGAACAATTCAGAGTCTCACTCGTAACTGCCTAAAATGGGGGGGGGGGGGTGCCCCACCCAATGCCGTTTCTGCCAGCAATTCTGTAACTTATATCATGTCGCAGGTTGCTCTCGGTGTGCGTTTAACTTGCTTGAATCTAATCATAAGGGGGTGGGACAGGGGACATCAAAGGATGTGAGTTGCTCTCATCCCTCATCTTGGAAAGAGAGCGTTCCATCGCCACACTACAAAAAGGTGCCCGGGATGCCAAGGGAAGACATAGCCAAAGACTCGCTGAAAACCGCTAAGTGAAAGTTACAAAGGATTTCATAAAGGTGCGCATTACCACCGCAGATCACTGAAGACACAGCTCCTTCAGCGCCTGGCTTCGCTCCCTGCCTAGCTATCACTGAGCGGTCTCTCTGCCTCTGCCCTTCTCTCTGCAGAGACACTACTCCTGGGTCCCTGCCAGGACAGCACTGAAGGGAATCCTGAAGAATCTTCAGGCAAATGGTGATGTGCAGGGCGACAAGGAGGAGCAAGGTGTTTGGGGACTGAACTAACTGTGATTTAATTCATCTAATGCTGCTCTCAAACAGGGCTGCTATGTGATGGGAATGAGATGCACCCATCCTAAGCTGTTAAAAGAAAGCTTGGGGAAGGAGGAAAGAGAAAGGAAGAAGGGGAAAGCAGATATCCAGGCTAAAAATAGTTCTTGAGAATTGCTTTTTCGGCTGTCTGAACCACCACAACAAAAGTTCTTATACCCACATCACCGGCATTATAATAAAAATGGAAAAGAAAAGGGAGCAGCCAGGAGAGTTTTAAAGAGGCCTGGCAGCATCTGGCCATCTCCTTGGTACTGCATGCTGTCAGTTTCAAGGGGACACAACTCCTGACAAGCTCCCTGCACCCACGCCTCTCTCAAGATTAGCTGTCACTGGCTTTTCAGTGCTGGGCTATCTTTAAGTTCAGATTACTGCACTTATTTCGCTCTGGCCAGAGGAATAAGACCAGGATGTGATTTGCAAACCAGAAATGTCATCTCATCTGCCACTGTCCACAGCATTTTCCCAACACAGGACCCAGAGAACATCAAGACTGGCTATATAACTCTGCTGACCAGCATCGATGTCACTTTACAAAGTCTTTTTTTTTTTTTGAGACACGGTCTCGCTCTGTCACCCAGGCTGGAGTGCAGTGGTGTGATCTCGGCTCACTGCAACCTTCACCTCCTGGCTTCAAGCAATTGTCCTGCCTCAGCCTCCTGAGTAGTTGGGATTACAGGTACGCGCCACCACGTCCAGCTAACTTTTGTATTTTTAGTAGAGATGGGTTTCATTGCATTGGTCAGGCTGGTCTCGAACTCAAGACCTTGTGATTCACCTGCCTCAGCCTCCAAAAGTGCTGGGATTACATGCATGAGCCACCATGCCTAGCCTACAAAGTATTTTTTTAATTAAAAATTTCCTCCTTAAATTGCAGGAATAGCATGCATCATTTCTGAATGACAGCTTTATGCAAAGTCTCATTCTGTTTCCCTTCATTATCACAACTTCCCAGTTATATGCATTTGGCTGCCAAGTCTAAGGCTCCCAGTTGTACTGAGGAGGTTATTCTTCATTTTAAAGTACAAGTTAGATTGACTATGACACTTATTGGTTTTTTACTCTACCAGCTAACTCGTGTTTTGGAACTCTGCAATTTTCAAAGCATTTCACATATATAGTGTCATCTAGTTTTTATAACTACCATTTATGGATGATATTACTCCTGGTGGTAGATGAGGAAACTAAGGCTCAGAAAGTCCCAGCATCACACATCTAAGATGTAAAACAGTCAGGACTCACCCATGCCTTCCAATTCTAAATTCTGAGCCCTTCCACTAAACTACATTGACTCTACTTCTCATGTCATAAACTATTTCCAGTCATTTAATAACAGTTCCTCTAAGGAAGGAAGAAGGACTAGTTAACCATCCACCAAGCATTATGTAGTAAGTCTCCCTCCACTGATATAAACATTGCAGGAAGATGAAAATGAGCTATTGTCTTAATCTGTTCCTGCCACTATACAAAATAGCTTAGACTGAGTAATTAATACACAATAGAAATGCATTTCTCACCGTTCTGGAGGCTGGGAAGTCCAAGATCAAGGTGCCAACAGATTTGGTGTCTGGTGAAGGCTGTCTCTCTCCACTTCATAGATGGCTCCTCTTATTTGTCCTCACATGGCGGAGGGACAAAGGACAAAAGGGACGAACACTGTGTCCTCCCCATGGTGGAAGAGATGGAAGGAGCAGGCAGCTCTCTGAAGCCTCTTCTATAAAGGCACAAATCCCATTCATGAGGGCAGAGCCCTCATGACTTAATCATTTCCCAAAGGCCTTCCCTCTTACTACTACCACAATAGAGATTACTTTTCGACATGAATTTTGGAGGAACACATTCAAACCATAGCAGCTACTATGCCACAGGCCTCTAAGGAGTTTCCATCATGTGGAATAGCCTAGAAAAGTTTAAATGCAAATAGAGAATAAAAGCTAAGAATGAGCCAACAATGAGGTGCAGTTACGCAGACTTCTACACGTGGAGCTGACTGGTGGCGGATGGGGGAAAGAGAAAGGCGGTGTAAAAAATCTGATGAGCCCTCCAGGTTGAAATTGCTCTGCCAATGGCTTCCTGCTCTGGTGAGTAGGGTCGGGCTGTTTTATAAGTGGCCTCTAATGAGATTGACAATGGATTCTTAACCCAACGGTGGTCCATGTGCAGGTGGCCCAGCACCCCAGGAGGCAGCCTGATGCAAAGGGATCTGCCCAAAAGGCGTGATGGTGTTTAGCTCAGTCAGTCAGGCTATTTCATTCCAGAATTTGCACTGGATAATGAAGCAGACTGGCTAGAAAAGACTGCAGGTATCGTAGAAAGAGAAGAGATGTTAATGTGTGTATGGTGGGGAAGTAGAAGATACAGACTGGCCAGCAGAAGGAAGGACAGAAACAGAGCCAGAAGCACCCAGAGGCTGAGGGTCTCTGGCCCTTAAACCTTCCCTCAGTTCTGAAGAGCTTTCCAGTTTTGATTCAGGTGTATCCTCAAATAAATCCCCTTTGTCCTAAGGGACCCACCATGAGTGGGTCTATCCTGGCAACAGTTTACGGAAGCTGAATTTTTATGACAGGTAGTTTACACACATTAACTAGAGTTGTGAGCAAGACCTCCATCTCTACAAAAAAAAAAAAAAAAAAAAATTAGCCAAGTATGGTGGCCCACGCCTGTAGTCCTAGCTACTTGGGAGACTGAGGTAGGAGGATCACTTGAGCCTAGGAGTTGCACTCCAGCCTGGCCAACAGAGCAAAGCCCTGTCTCAAAAAACAGATAAAAACAAGCAAACAAACAAAAACCTCAGAATCTTGCCTCCATACCCTTATGACCACACGGCAATTAGCCCAATGTTTTCCGTAGCACAGGAACTCAAGAATCACTTGGCAAATTTGTTTATGGCATGTCTCTTTGCATGAAGTTTAAGGAAGTCTAGAAGTGGTAGTGCCTAAATCAGAAGCTATGTAGTTCAGGTGAAAGAGAAAATAAAGAAGGATGTGTAATAATAGTAAACCTACTGACAGGTAGGAGAAGGCTGGAGGCCTGTTTACCTGACCCACGTGGCTAACTAGACCCTGGGCAGGCATCTGACTCAAGTGGAGCCCATCTACCAGCTGCCTCTGATCTGGCAGGAAAAGTTGAGTTGGGCTAATCAGGTCCCTTTGTTGTGACCATCAGAATAAGGCAAGGGACTTGGAGTTGGTGCTGATTGCTGGACAGTGAAGGTCCTGTGGGCTCAGGGCCCTGGTGGGGTACTCTGAACTCTGTATAAGACAAAAAAGAGCAGAAATGACACAGTGGGAAGGTGGGGAGAGACAGAATGAGTATGAGAAAATGGAACGGAATAGGGAAGTAGTGACACCACGGAAGGAGTGAAGGTCAGACCTTTCATCTGCCTCAGTTCCTGCTCTTTCCAAAGCCTGGTTAATTTGTCCAGCTTGTCCTAGGTTTGAACAAGTGGATCTCTGTTCCTTGGGACCACTACAGCCCCTACTAGAACACCTCCTCCTGTGATGTGTTCTATCCCTTCTCCCCACTGCTCGTAACATAAAATGCAGCACAATTTTATGAAACTTTTTTTTATACGAAGCATAAGACATTCTCCATTAAAGAAAACCCCAGTGGTTCTCAAACTGGGGGCAATTTTGCCTATCAAGGGGGCAATGGAGACATTTTTGACTGTCGTGTGTGTTTGTGTGTGTGTGTGTGTGTGTTTGTGTGTGTGTGTTTGTGTGTGTTTGTGTGTGTGTGTGTGTGTGTGTGTGCGTGCACGGTAGGAAGGCTGTTACTGGTATCTAGTGAATAGAGGCCAGGGGTTCTGCTAAACATCTTATAACACACAGGACACAGAGTTACCGGGTCCAAAATAGTAGTAGTATGAGGTTAAAAAACCTTCCCCAAGACCAAGGGATGACAATGCAAAGCATATACTAACTTCTTTATGTAAGGGTCGAAAACTCATCTGATGCACACATACGGAAAACAGTCAGGATTGGGAAAATGTAAAAGTGTAAGAGTTGGTGTGTTAGGGTGTTGAGATGATGGGTGAATCTCATCTTTCCTATTTTCAAATTTTTATGCACTGGCATTTTTATTGGGTGTAATTTGACAAAGTGAAAATGAATGAACACATGGAAACAAGAACGAAGAGAGCGAGACCGGAAGGAGAATGCACGTGAACTGCCTCATCGAATGCTGCTCCAGTACTGCAGAAAGAAGAGCTCGGACCAAGTCAACATGCATGACTCATGCACACAGGGAAGCCAGGCCAGCCACACCGAGAAGGTGTCTTTCATGGTGAAGACCCTCTTGAGAATTCTGTCAGATATGGTCACAAGTGTTCTAGTCTACTCACTTAAGCCAAATTATAAAAAAAGGCAAGTGATAGATCACCAAAGGGAATAGAACCATGAGGAAGTTCAAGTAGGGATGAAGAGAACTGAGAGGCACCTTTAGTGACCTGGGGTTGAGGGAGGAGCTCACTTCCAGCATCCCCGCTCTGACTGACAGTGCACAGACTCAGGAAGCCCCTTCTACGACTGTGAGCAGGAAGTGGCAGGCCAGCCGCAGGCCCAGGAACAAGGAGTGAGTCTATGAGCAGAATCGGATTGGGGCATCAGTGAATCCACCTTTTCAAGCCTGCCCTTGCTGCAGGTGCCTGGGGCATTTTTCACCACCAAACCCCTCCTTGCAGTCAAAGGAGGGGGATGGTAGTGAAAAAAAATTTTACTCCCCAATTCTAACTCTCAAAAAGGTCTGTCTTAAACCCAGACCAAACCTAACCTGTTAAGGTCTACTGAATTTTACAGTTCATCTCCACAGTTCATAAATAATCAGCTGGCATCTCCGAATGAAGTGTTGGCAGCTAAAGGCAATGGCTTAGTTCCCCTGGGCTACTCTTCACTCTTCCTCATACCCCATTTCGCTAAGAAATATTCTGGGCAACTGGTGTTACAGAATAAAACAAAAAACGCTACCATAATTCCTTAAGGTGCATGAACCTGGAGACTGAAGATGATCAGTGTATTCATATTACAAATGTGTTGGAGGGGATATCAAGTTCATATGTTGACATACATGACTGTCTTCTCAAGTTACCCATTTAGTCAGTGCATTGTATAGTACAATATTCCAAAGATGTCAAAGGACATGGCAACCTGGTTCCCTTCCCTACAGGTAATCCCCATTCTATTTTTTGTTACATTAAATTTTAGAACTACAAGAACTCTTCTGCACATTAAGTGGCCCACAGATTAAGTGGAAAAGATCCTCTGGGAGAAGGTTCTAAATGACTGGTTGGAACAAAATGCCATTTTTTTTCTAACCTGAACATCTATCCTCCTTCAGGACACAAGCTGTTATTCGTAATCAAGAAAAAATTTCTCCATTTGTCTAATATTATGAAATTAGGCTCTTCTTCGGCAGTTTATGTCTCCCTGAGACATCTCGGGATCTGTTTTGGTTCAGAAAATAACATGCAATGTGTTCAATGACTTTGTCTTTCACTCAGTCCTATCACATCTCACATGTAAGCATGCTTTGATGTTAGGCAAAGAAAGGGTCGAAGCTCTTTTGCACTATCTGGCTATATTTCATTTATGTGTTTAGGGAATAAAATACATCTTGAGGTCAAGGTTCAAGGTCAGGAGACCATTCACTTTGTATCACCTAAGTAGTCAGGGACCCAGTGGGGAGATGGGGAGGGTGGGCACAGGGTGCTCAAGGAAGGATGATCTCCTAGTAGAGGGTTTTGGAATTTGAGAGTCGGAGTCTTTAAAAAAAACTTCAAGTATCCCCTTCCCCCAAATCAAGGGTTAGCAATCTATAGCCCATGGGCCAAATTCACACTCCACTGTCTGATATTGTAGTCAAAGCTTCATAGGAACACAACTAGGCTTGCTTGTTCATATTTTATCTGTGACTGCTTTTGCAGTTGCAGACTTGAGTAGTTATGAGAGAAATCTTATGACCCACAAAGTCAAAAATACTCACAATCTGGTCAACTCTTGCCCTAGATACTTATTGAGCATCACTGCACAGTAAGCCATCATTACTAAATAATGTGTCCTTTTTCTCAGGTATATTTCCCAGTACTATAATAGCTAGGTTTCGCTTTGGCTGTCAATAATGAGATCTAAAAAATAAGTGGCCTAAACAAGGTATTTCTCTCTCAGCTAAACGTCCAGGGCTGAAGTGACACAGATTCAAGCCCCAGGCTATTTCTTCTATGTTGTTGCTCCACTCCATACAGTCTCCATTGCCAAGGCCGCACCATGGCCCAAAATGGCTGCCAGAATACTAGCTATCACATTCACAATGAAGTAGCAGGAAGAAAAAAGAATACCCTCAGTTCAACTTTTAAAGAAACTTCTGGAAATACCACTAGACATGTCTACTTACAAATCATTGGTCAAATTTAGAAGTATAGACTTCTAGTTGGGTGCAAAATTGCTGAGCTAAAAAGTCAGGTTTTTGTTATTACAAAAATGGCACCAGGCGGAAGGACGGGGGGAATTGGATATTGAGAGATAATTAGCAACATCTGCCATAGGAACCTTACTCCAATCACCAAGCCCCTTATTAAGAGGGTCACATGCCCTTGGCAGCCATGCCCTTTGGCATAGCTCCAAAAAAATAGTCTTTAAATATCTGTACAATATGTATTTAAGATATTGTAAGATCAGTGCCAATGAGGAATTTTTTAAATTTCTAATCAAAAGTACTGTCTCCTTCAGAAGGAACTGAAAAAGTTCACCTTTTAGCAGTCAGTATGGGGTTGTGTGTGTATATCTGCATTAAAAGAGTATTTCTAATACTCTATTTTTTTTAGAAAAATATTCATGTTTTTTCAGTGACTTCGTTTTTCATGGGGTGTCTGCCTGCCTGATCTGTCCCTGGGTCCACAGGACCCCGACACTACCCCACTCCCACTGAAGTCTCTCCAGTTAGCATGCCCATTCAGCATTCCCCTTGAACACTACCAAATTATCAAACAAATTCAGTGTTCACCCCTCCTCAAGCAACATCTACGCCCACATCCAGCACAACAGAAATTTCTCTCAGCTTCCTAGGTTTTTAGCATCTCTCCATAACCTTGTAGGTTCTGAAAATCTCCAAGCGAAAAGGTCACTCATCTCACTTTTGACGCTGGCAAGGGTGAAGCTACAGCCATATCAGAAAGCAAGAGACTGTGAGCTCAAAAATTAAGAACGAATTCCAAATCCCTGATTCCAGAGTTTTCTGTAGGTTGAGCATCTCTAATCTGAAGATCCAAAATCCAAACTGCTCCAAAATCTGAAGCTTTCTGATTATTCAATATACATAAACTTTATTTCATGCACAAAATTATTAAAAATATTGTATAAAATTACTTTCAGGATACGTGTATAAGGTATATATGAAAGAAACTTTGTGTTTAGACCTGGGTCCCATCCCCAAGATATCTCATTACATATATATATGCAAATATTCCAACATCTGAGAAGATCCAAACTCTGAAACACTTCTGGCCCCAAGTATTTTTTGGATAAGGGATACTCAACTTGTACTAAAAAAGAATGGGAAAAAAATTACAAGTCACATGCTTTTGGCATATCAATTAGTACTTAGCAATCGGTCGTGTTCCAATATTTTTCCTTCTCCTCAAATGTAAATAACTAGACTTCCAGTATCAACATGGAAACTCCTGGAAATTTCTTTCTCACATAAAAGTCCTGGGCTGAATTGGCACTCCACAGCATCAGGGATCCAGACTACCCCATACATTCTATTTTCTGTAAAGTTAGGAGATAGATATCATCTGCAAGCTCCAAAATATATTTAAAGGCTGCCAACAGCAGCTGAAATCAAGTCGAAGCCAAATGAGAGGAAGTGAAGAGATGAAATACACAGAGTGGCACATCTCAGAAAACTCCAGCAAAAACATGGTTTTTTTTTTTTTTTTTTTTTTTTTTGAGCTAAGGGTTACAGTCTGAAGTGTAAAGTCTCTATCTCCAAGTGTTGATAATGGGGTAGGCAAAGGTCATTCTTCTGTTTCTAACAAGTGTAGATTTGGGGTGGGAGGAAGACCTATACAAAAAAATCGAAGAGATGAGTCATGTTTAAAGAAAGAGTTGGTTTCTTGGCACTGGAGAAAAAGAAAGCGTGAAAACAAGCTAGGCTGAATGTCTACCCCAGCCCCTTCCTGCTATGCCAACCCTCAACCTCCCCCCAGTCTTGTCCAAATAGCTGGTCCAGGAAACTCAATGCATTTAAATGTGAGTGGCAAAAAAGCGATCATATGCACACCATTGACAGATCAATTAAAAAAGAATTGAGGGAAAAAAGAGGACAATGGCAGAGAAACGGAGAAGTCACCAAAAAATGTTGCCATTGGGGCATATGAAATTTCTGGCTAAATATTTTACAATGAATTTTTTAAATGTAGTGAAGCAATTTCTCTACGAAGGAGGACCAGAAAGCAGAAATAACTCAGAGAAAAGATGGCAAGAAATCAGGGGGAGCTGAAATGTGAGCTTGCAGAACTCAGAACAGGGAGAAAAGCAAAGTAACTGCAGATGGAAGGTACACAAGGGAGAAAAGACAGAAGAAAACACAGTAAGGGACAGAGAAGAATAACAATGAGGAAAGCATACCAAATGAAGCGGAAATAAGAATTTTAAAACATTAGAAAGAAAATAATAGGTACAGAGGTGAGACAAAGGAGAGCCTACTTATGCATAACTGGATCCCTGAAGAACGAAACAGAACAGAACAATGGATCAGAAGAAATCCCTAAAGATATAATTCAAGAAAATTTTTCTAAAATAAATAAGAGTCCAATCTGTGAAACACAATGATATATACTAGGGAGTACATATCACATATACTAAGGAGTATAGATCAGTACTGAGGTGGAGCCTGATAAAGGTATTAAACTAGAAAGATAAAGAAGGAATCCTTTAAAACAAAAAGCAAAAAGATCAAGTATGGCATCAGATTTCTTTACATGAAATTAAACTTGAAAGAACAATCGAGCAGTACTTACAAGATCCTCCCTAAAAGAAAGACCAAGCCAAGATTTTACTTCCAACCAAACTGTTATTCAAGTATAAACAAACATGCGAGAGCTCAGGGACCATTGTTTCCACAAGTTGTTGAGCAAAATTCTAGATGATGTACTTCAGTCATTTAGATGATTGGTGAAAGTATTGGCAGTGAACACTGAACATCTTTATCTAGAGAATGAATGCTTTAAAAGACAAAGAAGAAAACAGATGGGAGTCTGAATCACAGGACAGAACATGGGGTCCAGGAGCCCTGACAACATAGATATGACACACCTGTAACAATCAGGAGGGGAAGGCAAAAATGGAGGTGTGAGCTAGACAGGATTTGGTGACTGTTTCTTCTTTAACAGTTAGGAGCTAAAGGGGACCATTTAAAGGAGAGCCGTCAGAAATGCAAATTAAATCACGTCCCTTATCTCTCTGCTCCTATCCTTCTATAGCTTCCCACTACAATTAAGGTAAAATTCCAAGTCTCAGACCTTGCAGGTTCTGGCCCCACCTGGCCCTGGAAATACATCACTACCCTACAATCATCACTTTACATGGCCTCCCCCTTGTTCCTTGAGCTGCTGTGTTCTTGGCTGCCTTCTGCACCTCATGTGCCCTTTGCCCCCCAGGACTCCCATGTGCTATCTGGGATGCTCCTGCTTCTTTCTTCACCGCCCATAATCCTTCTGTTCTCAGCTTCCATGTCTCAAAGTGGCTTGCCCTGACTCCCCAAATGAAATTAGTTTTTTGATGACACCCAGTGCATTTTTCCCTCATAGTAGCACACTTTCATAATCATGTATTTAATGTCTGCCTCTCTCACAAGACTGTAAGTTCCAAGAAGGCAGAGATAAGTCTGTTTGGAACACGTTTAATTCCTAGGACGTAATATAGATCTTGGCATGTGGTAAATGCTTAATAAATTATTTGCTGAGAGTCTATCAAAACAACTTCTACTCCACAAACCACTCTTTCTGCCTCATTTCCTCTGCACCTGGAACATGCTAAGGTTAGAAGTCACTTCCACAAACAATACTGAAAAGTCACAGGACTTTTAAAAGATTCTGTTTCATATATTTTCTTTACTAAGGCAGGAAGGATGGAATATGCATCTTGGAAAGATTTTCAGAGAGGACTGATATCAAAGAGTTTCCTGATAAGCTATACATTCACTACAAATTCAGAAGACATTCTGTTTCAGATATACTGGGTTTCAGCAAATTTTATGATATGCTTCCATACGACATTTATCACACGGAGATAGTCAAGAGTAAAATCAGAAAGCTTTTCACTTACTTTGGATGTTCAAACTTGTCTATGAGATCAACCTTTTCCACCAGGTCTCCTCCAATCGTTCGGACTAAGTCATAGAAATCATTCTCTGCGTAATTCTCAGAGGGTAACCAGAACGAAATATCATTTATCACAGGAGGATATTTGCTCAGAGGCTAACAAAACAAGAGGAGAAAAGATACATGAACTTGTTAGTTGAATGAGAATATTTAAATTTTTCATAAAAAGTTGCACTTGGCTATTAGGAAATGCTGGTAAAACATCATTTCAGCATTTAAATTTGCAGAACAAAATGAACTTAAAGATAAATCAATGTTCAAAAGTAGCAAATTCCATTATGAATATTACAGATTCTTATCACATTCATGTGTAACGTTACCATATATTATATTTATATTGCCATTAATGTTCAACTTACTACAAAGCAATTCGAATATATTATATTTCAGTTTTTCCCATTTGAATACTAGAGGAGAAAAGTTCAAATTTAATTAACATGCAATTCATTAACTTCTTGTGATACTTTCAGAAAGCCATTTTAGTAGAGAAATAAGAGCTTATCAAAACTGACATTTCAATTAGTAATGTCATTATTTGTTAGTATTTCTAATTATTAAAATAAAGGATTGGGTTGATAAGTAGTCACTTGGGGAATTATTTTTCAAATTATGCCTTTAAGGATGTGATAAACATAAATGTAGCCATTTCCCCCACTTTATTCCATTTTTTCCAGCTTATTAGCTCAGTAGTTAGTTCACCATTATATAGGACAGATATTTAAAATTAGATATGTTTAGAAGTTACTATATTTATTGCTTTCCCACACACACAAATATATATATATATAAAAAACAACTAAACATACAGCTCTCACATATATACATCAAAATTATACATAGATACACATGTGTATGTGCGTATGTTTTGGTCTACAAGTTACTGCTGCAATAAAAAAAGTTTCGTTACATACCTATGAAATCCTAAGGGAATATCTGCTAAATCCGGGCAAATTTATAAACTGATGTATGCCAAGCCTGACATTGCTATAACTCCTTCGGTGAATCATTGATCAGAGAAAGTATAAAACTTTTAAATGGCAAAATACCTGAAGAACTAAATGCTCATAGATGATTATTCAACTTGAAATATCAATAAAGTTGTCAAACAAATGCATCAGTTTAGAACACACATTTCATACAAACACGGTAAAATTAGCATCCTGGTGCTGTTGACAAAATCTGCTGGCTCCTGAGAAGCACTCTGTTTTCTCTCCTACAGTCACGATGCTGTGATAAATGACCCATGGGTTAATGTAACAATAGATGACAGGAGTTTGGTGGTTACACAGGTTGTTTTTCCTTTTGACAACACCCTCTTGTTCCTCATGGAAAATGGAAATTTAGGGAGACAAGGGACTGAGATTGCCAAGAGTTAGCATGGAATCTCCTCTTCAATTAATCCAAGCTGAGGTACCACACTTACGAGTTCTGATGCGAGGCATGGTGACAGAGAAATGGGAGAAGGCGTTCCAGTGAAACAGGTCAGCAATTCATGGAAACACTCGGTATGATAATAACGCAGGCAGCCACAACACATCCCCCAAGACATTATTAAAATAGATATTGTGGTAAATACAGTTTAAAATCCACGCAGTTCAAAAGAAAAACCCAGAAAGCTTATTGCATTGCAAGCCTATTTCAAGTTAAAAAATATGAAAAGTTTAATGGTTTAACTGAAAAGAAAGCATTTAATTCACTAATAGACAGGTATCAGACACAGGATATCCACTAGTGGCCTTTGCTCTTTTAAACGGGAGAAATAGAATTTTGTTTGGGAAATAAGAGGCTAACTACAGATCATGGTTACTGAGATGTGGGCTTTCTTTCAGGTGCTTAACCAGCAGTGGTGGTAAAAACCATCTGGTGGCTCCCCACTGCCCCAGAAGAAAACCTCCAATTCCTAGAGGCTTCTACCTCTTTCCGATGTTCTCTAGGTTCGGGCCAGCCCAGCCTACTGGGTTTCTTAAACACACTAAGTGGCTTTCTCCACATACAATTTCCTACCCTCCCTACCTCACTTCTGGTCCTCAGCCACCCTGTTCACTTGGTACCCTCACAGACACCGTCAATCCCGTTACTGCACCCTATCCTTCTCTTGCTCAGTACTTTTCATCCTCACTGTTTGTGTACTTACTTATTCCATGGCTGTCTTCCTAAGAGGTTGCCATTTTTGAGGGTGGGGTATGCATCTCTGTTTCCACCTCTGGAATCTATTGTGCACGGTCCCTGTTACATTATAGGTATTCTAGAGGCTAGAGGGGCACGTTACAGAGCGCCTGCTGTGAGCAATGACTACATTACAGTCAATGCATTCAGCTGTGTTTTCTCGTCTAACTGCATGAGCTAATGGACATACCACGTGGGTGAGACATAGAGCCTTGCCTCCATCCCTGGATTGTCCTAGCGTTTAGTAACCATGTGGAACGGCAAAGAGGCTGAAGCTGGACAGGCAAAGCCACCTGGTAGGAATTCCATAACCCACAACCACAGAATAGTGGAATTTTAGAATCCAAAGGGACCTTCAATTACATACAATATTATTTGTGTTTTCCTATTTCTTTTCTTAACAGAAGGATGACTATTTTACTAGTTTTATCAGATAACTGCATACAGTCGTCCCTCAGTATCTGAGGGGGATTGGTTCCAGGGCCCCCATAGCTACCAAAATCCACAGGTCCCTTATATAAAATGGTGTAGTATTTGCATATAACCTATGCACATCCTCTTGTATACTTTAAATCATCTCTAGATTACTCATAATACCTAATACAATGCAAATGTTATGTAAGTAGCTGCTATATTTTTAAATTTTTATTTTTTATTGTTGTATTTTTAAATTGTTTTTCCCCCAAATATTTCGGACCTACGATTGGCTGAATCCACAGACGTGAAACCCCCATATACAGAGAGCTGGCTGCACTGACGTGTTCTTTTGTTGGTCCTCTTTAGAATTCTTTTTTTTTTTTTAAGAATTGAAAAGGGCATCAAAACTACACATACGAGACACGTTCGTCAGCTTGCTACTTTCTGCTCGTGGACACACCAAAGATGCATCGTTAAAGTCTCTCTTCTCCCTGCTGTTCTGTCTAAGTCAGAATCTCCTAAAGAGCCCGAACAGCTGAGGAAGCTCTTCATTGGAGGGTTGAGCTTAGAAACAACCGATGAGAGCCTGAGGAGCCATTTTCAGCAACGGGGAACACTCCCGGACTGTGTGGTCATGAGCGATTCCAACACCAAGCGCTCCAGGGGCTTTGGGTTTGTCACATATGCCACTGTGGAGGAGGTGGACGTAGCCGTGAATGCAAAGCCACACAAGGTGGATGCAAGAGTTGTGGAACCAGAGAGAGCTGTCTCAAGAGAAGATTCTCAAAGACCAGTTGCCCACTTAACTGTGAAAAAGATATTTGTTGGTGGCATTAAAGGAGACACTGAAGAAGAAGAACATCACCTAAGAGATTATTTCGAACAGTTTGGAAAAATTGAACTCACTGAAATCATGACTGACCGAGGCAGTGGCAAGGAAAGGGGCTTTGCCTTTGTAACCTTTGACGACCATGACTCCGTGGATAAGACTGTCATTCAGAAATGCCATCCTGTGAATGGTCACAACTGTGAAGTTAGGAAAGCCCCGTCAAAGCAAGAGATGGCAAGTGCTTCTTAGAGTCAAAGAGGTGAAGTGGTTCTGGAAACTTTGGTGGCGGTCGTGGAGGTGGTTTTGGTGGGAATAACAACTTTGGTGGTGGAGAAAACTTCAGTGGTTGTGGTGGCTGTGGTGGCAGCTGTGGTGGTGGTGGATATGGTGGCAGTGTGGATGGCTATAATGGATTTGGTAATGATGGAAGCAATTTTGGAGGTGGTGGAAGCCACAATGATTTTGGCAACTACAACAATCAGTCTTCAAATTTTGGACCCATGAAGGGAGGAAACTCTGGAGGCAGAAGCTCTGGTCCCTATGGTGGTGGAGGCCAATACTTTGCCAAACCATGAAACCAAGGTGGCTAGGGCAGTTCCAGTAGCAGTAGTAGCTAAGGCAGTGGCAGAAGATTTTAATTAGAAAACAAAGCTTAGCAGGAGAGGAGAGCCAGAGAAGTGTCAGGGAAGCTACAGGTTATAACAGATTTGTGAACACAGGCAAGCACAGTGGCAGGGCCTAGTTGCTACAAAGAAGACATGTTTTAGACAAATACTCATGTGTATGGGCAAAAAAACTGAGGACTGTATTTGTGACTAACTGTATAACAGGTTATTTTAGTTTCTGTTCTGTGGAAAGCGTAAGGCATTCCAACAAAGGGTTTTAATGTAGATTTTTTTTTTTTTTTTGGCACCCATGCTGTTGATTGCTAAATGTAATAGTCCTATTGTGATGCTGAATAAATGTCTTTTTTTTTTTTTTTAATGTACTATGTAAAGTTAGTCTACTCTGAAGGCACTTTGGTAAATTTCTCCCATGAGTGTGAAGTTAGAATTCCTTCAGGGTGATGCCAGGTTCTATTTGGAGTTTGTATACAACCTGCTTGGGTGGAGAAGCCATTGTCTTCAGAAACCTTGCTGTAGTTGAACTGATGGTTACTGTTGTGACCTGAAGTTCACCATTAAAAGGGATTACCCAAGCAAAATCAAGGAGTTACTGGTTATAAAAATGATTGTTGGCCCATCCTATGCAATATATCTAAATTGAATCTGGTACCAGATAAAATTATAGATGGGAATGAAGTTTGTGTATCATTCATTCTCATGTGTAATCAATAAATGATTTAATTCTCAAAAAAAAAAAAAAACACTATAGATACAGTAGAGACTTTAAAAGTCATAGGTGAATATTTTGAACGATTTAATAACAATGAACTTGGAAACTTTGATCAAATGGATATTTCACTCAAAACAGAAAACTTAAACTGATAACTAGGTACCCACCATTAGCAGTGCTCTGTCTCCTCACAGGTCTAACCAAGGCAGTAAACAAGAAATAGCTATGTACCTAATGAATAGAAATGGCATAGGCAAAAATGTGTGATCCCAAATTTAAAGTTTTCCTACCAGGCATACGACTTGGACATGTGCAAACTGATGCTAAACACTCCTGTAACACTCTCTTCTTACCCTTACATTTATTGCACTGCAGCTACTTCCAATGGTCTTGAAACAATATCCTTATATTTGAGGTTAAAAAGCAAGTTACAACGAAGTTCCAATAATGAGTAACACTAACTTTTCTGACATCAATGCAATTAAATTTGAAGCTCACAATAAAAAGATATTCATTAAAAGTCACAAAATTCATATATTTGGAAACTAAAAAAACAAAACAAAAAAAAACCAAAACCCATGCCCAAGTAAAAAGTGGCAATATAATCAATGTTCTCGGGGTGCCTGAAAAGTATATTACCTCTCATTCTGGTGTGGTCACACTTCTTTACTGTATTATTCAAATCTTCTATATCCTTTCTTTTATCTGCTTGATTTTCTCGATCTATCAAGAAGATAATAAAATCTCCCACTTGATCTCTTGGAAAGGTCCCTCCTCAGTCCCAGGAAATGAAAGTCATGACTTGTTAATCAGGACTAGTATAAACGAGTGATGGTTATTTACACCATTGGCCCGGCGAGGAGTGGGCATGAGCTCAGTTTCACCAATGACATGTTGTGGCAATTCTGCGGAGACTAAAACATCAGACCTTAGTGGGGATAGCTTTTCAACCCGTCCTTCCTGCTTGAGATGTTGGAACAAGGTCATGATGACTGAGTGGCTTCAGATTTTTAACAGGTCACTTTAATCTATATTCACTGTGATAACCAATATATTTTATTTCTACCATCTTCATTTGGTTTCTCTGCTAACCAGTCTTCCTCTTTTCATAAAGTTTCTCCTTTTCTGCCTCCTAGTAGATGCTTGATTTTCAAAATATTCTAACATTTTTCCCTCTGGTGTAAACAGTAAATTGGATTTCTCTTCTTTAAGAAATATATGCATATATAATATTTTATATATATATATATATATATATATATATATAATCTTTAATAGATTGTTCCAAGCACAAAGTTATTTAGTGTCTCTATTCAACTCCTAAAAAGGACAGGAAGCTTCATTTTCCCTAGCAGTCCGTCTTCCTGGTTATTCTTACCTAGAGTTTCATCTTCTAAACAAAATCACAGGTAAAACAATAAACTCAACAGCTAATTTTAAGTTAAAAGTATTTTTAAATTCCATATTTTTTTCTTGTATTCCACCTCTTTGTTGGAGGACAGTGCTCTACGGAGTTTTCATAAAACTCGTGGTGGCTTGTACACCAAATAGCACTGGAAGACGGTGAGTCTCTCCCTCTGGAGCAGAAAGCAGGTTGTTCCCTCACTGGAATGATAAACATAATGTCTTCCTCAGGGACAAAGATTGGGCAGGTTTACTAGCAGCCCCTTTAAAAGACTGGGATAAAAACAAACACATGTAAATGGACAAATGAAATACTGGAAGGAGCCCAAGCTTGAGGCTTTTCAGCTGTGCCCCAGCCCAGTGTGTGCACAGCATGCGGAGCTGCTCCACCTCCCTGCTATTGAACTGGGAAACTAGAAGAGCCAATGCTAAGAGGACTCACGCTGCCTCTGTGATGAGTAACAAAGTCCTTGGTCTTTGAGGCAGGAGTCTCTTGTCTTTCTGCCTGTATCTATGAAAGTGCAGTGGTACCTTGTTAACCTGCACTGAGGTAAAAAAAAAAAAAAAAAAACCCAACCTGAGGTAAAATCTTAGGCCTTTCCTAGTCCTAACACCCTTCCTTCTTTTTCACTTCTCCTCTCTCAGATAAGTATCCTTCAACAGTTTTTTTGGCAGTGCAAGTCCACAGGAGGCAAACTCTCTCAGTATTTACATGTCTGAAACCCCTCACACTTTAATAATTTGGTAGGACACAAAATTCTAGCTTCATGTTTGTCTTCCCTAAGCACTCTGACAATTTCCCTGCTGCCTATTAGTAATGGTGACGAGTCTGCTGTCAGTCAGTGCTACTTCTTCACAGGTAATCTGTCTTTCCTTCCAGGCAGTTTGGAAGCGGTGTATCTTTATCCCTGAGGCTCTGCAATTTGACTCTGATGAGGCTGGGTCTGCATTTATCCTTCTTTATGCTGCTCAGTACTCTGAGAGTGCTCTCAATCAGACGGTTCCCATCTTGTTCCAATTCTGAAAAATTTCAGCACTACTTTTCTGCCATTCCTTTCATTCTCTCCTGGATCTGCAATAATCAATACTGTGGAGCTTCTGAATCTATCTTCCTTTCCTCTTAACTGACCTAGTTTAGGTTTTATTCTGTGTGTGTCTGTGCTGCATTCTAGGTGAATTCTTCAGTGACAGCTTCTTAACTAATTCTCCTGTCAAGTGAGTCTACTAGTCTCATCTGCTTTTCCTTCTTTATTTTAATGAATCTATCACTCATTTCTGAGATTCTAATTTTTTCCCTTATCTACTTACCCTTCATTTCTGCTAGTTTTTGCCTCTTATTCAGAATTTTCCTTTTTTTTAAATGGTTATTATTTATCCAATGGTCTCTTTGAGGGCATCACGCATTTCTTTTTTCAAGATAGCTTTTTTTATTTTCCTTTACTCTCAGTGAATTCACATTCTGATTGTTGATTTGGATGGCTGACACCCCAAGGTCAGAGTTCCTCACGCGGCGTGGAATCTGGGTGTGCTGGCTTGGCCTGTATGGGGGATACTTGTGAATGTTCTCTTGCTGATCACTCTCCCTGCTCAGAGGTTTTTATGGTTCCTCTGCTTGAACCCCTCACACAGAATGGAGTTGACATGGTGGTCTGTGTTCCTACCCAGTGGTGATATGGCTGACGATGACATGGGGTACTTGGCTCAGTTCCTGAGAAGGAGGCCTTGTCTCTGTCCTGTGCTCTTCCCAGGATCAAAGCTTTCTATAGGCTAGAGGTTATGGTGGGCAGTGATTTGGACCTCCCTTCTAGGTTAGAGGACAGGACCACCACCCTGCCCGCTTTCAAGCAGAGCACATGCTCTGGCCTGGCACATTTAGTCTTACTGCCACCAGAGCTCAGCCTCTGTTTCCACCTCCCAGCTTGTGATCCTGCAGCCCACAGTGTCGGGTTTCACACTCTGCTTTGTGTGTGTCTCTTGTCTATAGTGATATCTTTTTTAGGGGAGTAGGGGGCATGATTATGACTTTTTCATTTTCCCTTTTTAGATTTTGATCTATCACTGCTGTGTGTTTGGAGCAGGCAAAGTGCAGCCTACAAAGCAACCACAACATGACTCTGTTTCTTTACACAACGGTTCTTAACTTTGTCGGGGAGCAGGACACAGGTCTCCCTGAGAATATGAAAACAGATTCAAATTCTTGTTCCAGAAATGTAAGTATCTTCTTAAACACAGAGTTTCATATAGAACTTTCAGGATTCACAAACCCAATAAAGTCATTCAATGACTAGAATAAGGATCTGGTCTGTGACCCAGACTCAAAATTGTGTCATGCAGTTCAAATATAGACAGCTGTGATGACTGTCTTAAGTGAGTTAAAAAGTACCAAAATCATACTTTACTAACATGATCTATACATGTATGTACATATACTGTGTATACTTTGATACTGTTAAGAATATATACTTAATGATAAAATCATACATGAAGGCAATCATTGTTTGTCTTGTGGTAACTACTTGCAATGCAGCATATTTATTTCAATAAAGAAAGGCTGCCTTTTACGGGCTAGAAGAGAAACCCCTCCCTGCGGCTCAGACAATTCCACAGTTTCAGAGCTGCCTGGGGTCAGCTGAGGGCCTGGTAGTGAGTGCACGGCAGCCCACCTCCTCCCCTACCCATTCCTGCTGCCACCCCTGCCTTTCCACAGGTGTGATCCTGCGAGCACCTGCTAACGAGCTTCTGGCATGTTCATCTCTGCCTCAGAGTTTGCTTTCTGGGGGAAACTGACCCGTGACTCCAAGACATCAACAAAACGTCAGCAACCAGTCAACATAAGAATTGGTGTCCAGGGAAACAGCAAGCCTCAAGGAGTGCAGATGGGAGTGTGGCAGACCTGGCTTAGAATCTGCCCTGTCCTACGACCGATGACACAGGAACGGCTCTGTCGGGGCCCCCGGCAACCTTGCATATAGCTGCATAAGCCACCAAACAAAGACTTGAACCACAGCTCATCTGTGTCTTGAAAGGATAAATGCCTTGTGATCCTCTGGTGTTCCAGGCCTTTAAGGAGCTACCAGGAGCCATCTCCTGCCCATCTCCCTACTTTCCTGGGAGGCTGTCATGAGATAGTCTCTCCTCACCTTCCAGGTTCTGAAGGGGTATGAGGCTTTCTGGCTCCCCTCCTTGGAATAGTACCATAGAATACAAAACGTCTTAGCTGCAGCCTTTAACTGGCTTCTCTGCAATGGGCTATGTCACAGCTGGCATTGTAATCACCTGCTGTATTATGGATTGACTTGTGTTCCGCCCCAAAAATAGGTATGTGGGAGTCTGAAACCCCAGTACCTCAGAATACGAGCTTACTTGGAGACAGGATCTTTACAGAGGTAAAACATTTAAAATGAAATCATTGGAGCAGACCCTAATGCAATATGACTGGTATCCTTATCAAACGGGGGAGATCTGGACACAGGCACACACACAGGGAGCACACCACATGCAGATGAAGCCAGAGGCTGGGAAAATGCTCCTGCAAGCCCGGGAATGCCACAGCTTACCAGCAAACCACTGGAGGTGAAGGAGGCACAAAACAGATCCTCAGAAGGAATCAACCCTGCTGACACCTTGATCTTAGACTTCCAGCCTCCAGAACTGAGACACAGTAAGTTTCTGTTGTTTACGCCACCCTGGCTATGGTACCTGTTTATGACCGCCCTGCTAAACTAACATACCCTCCCTTTGTTTCAGGATCCTCCTTTTGTGATGTGTGGGAGCTGGTACCTTTGGCTACTCTTCCTTCTGCGTCTACGTAAGTAATGAGCTGTCTAAATCTACAGAGGCTCCTAGTCTGGCCAACATGGCGAAAACCATTGCGCCACTGCACTACAGCCTGGGCAACAGAGCGAGACCCTGTGTCAAAAAATAAAACGATAAAAAATAGAGTGGCCCCTTGTATCTTTACCAGCTGAAATCGGTCAGGCCTTGGCCCTGACTCATGTGCCGTGGGCTTGACACATGACTGAGGCCAATATGCCTTGGTTTCTTCGTCTATAAAATGGAGACAGCACCTGCGGCAGCATACCGTGGTGAAGATGACATGAAAGAACATTCACAAAGCACAGACGTCATAGTGTTCTGGACAAAACACTGATCTGGAGAGTTCAACAGATACACAAGTTTCACAGTTGTCCATGACCCCGTTATAAATTATAAGCTTGCCAAAAGGCACTGGGGAGGGGAAGGGGAAAAGTGGGATTCTGGTTTAACAATGCTACTCCATCCTAACTGTCCTCTGCTCTGGGCCTAGCCCCCATATCTGAAATACAAATATCTCCATGCACCTTCCAAGGTTAAAATCCTGGGAGGTTCCCTGTTTTACTTTTTTGAGATGGAGTCTCGTTCTGTTGCCAGGCTGGAGTGCAGTGGCATGATCTCGGCTCACTGCAACCTCCACCTCCTGGGTTCAAGCAATTCTCCTGCCTCAGCCCCCTGAGTAGCTGGGACTATAGGTGGCCACCACCATGCTCAGCTAATTTTTGTATTTTTAGTAGAGATGGGGTTTTGCCATGTTGGCCAGGATGGTCTCGATCTCTTGACCTCATGATCCACCCACCTCAGCCTCCCAAAGTGCTGAGATTACAGGTGTGAGCCACTGCGCCTGGCCGGAGGTTCCCTTTTATCATTCCATGATTGAATAAAAATTCTTCAGCTCCCATGAATCTGTTCATAAACATTCTCAAGAAAGCTAATAATACATTGTCAGTTGTTAATACAACTCAGTACCGCAGCACCCTTATTTCAGTAAAGTTTCTTTCTGCACCAAAATCTTCCCCTTCCCTTAAAACTCTCTTCTCCTTTTTAATGTTACTGAAACAGGGTAATATTATTGTTCTCCATTTGCTAATTTTTCCGTGCTAGTCAATCATTATTAAGTCATTCTCTGGTTTCCTTCCCTTTAGGCTGTTACTATGTTTTTTGGTTTTCTTTCTCAGCTCGGAAATTATTTGGAAAGAGTGTCAAATAGGGGAGGGTCTCTGTTTTCTCCACAAGTTCTCCACAGTTATGACATTGCCAAAGTGACCTTCAGTCAGCTTCGAACCATGGCCACGTTTAGTTAAAGGACCACTTTGCAGCTTCTTTGGCACTTGTTCTCTTTCTAGATCAGAACACACATCCCCTGATTCTGATTGTGATTATATGATTACCAATGGTCACTGTTTGTGGGGTGCTGTGTGCCAGAGACTGTGCCAGCCTCTTCATGTGCATTATCTCATTAACACACAGCACAACCCCACGAGATAGCCACCATTACCACTCCATATCACCATTACCACTCCATGTGTCCACAAGGACACTGAGACTTAGAGACCTTAACTAAGCTGTCTAAGGTCCAACAGCCAGTAAGTGGCAGAGCCAAGGTCAAATGTAGGTCTACTAGGGCCAGGCTGTGCTGTTAACCCCTGTACTTTGAGGCCTCCCCGCCACCCCCAACTTTGTTTTTCTTGTGATAGAGTTTCACTCTTGTTGCCCAGACTGGAGTACAATGGCGTGATCTGGGGTCACTGCAACCTCCACCTCCCAAGTTCCAGTGATTCTCCTGCCTCAGCCTCCCGAGTAGCTGGGATTACAGGTGCCCACCACCACGCCTGGCTAATTTTTTTGTATTTTTAGTAGAGACAGGGTTTCTCCATGTTGGTCAGGCTGGTCTTGAACTCCTGACCTCGGGTGATCCACCTGCCTCAGCCTCCCAAAATGCTGGGATTACAGGCGTGAACCACCGAGCCCGGCCCCAAGGCCTCCCATTTAAAACCAAGGGCTCTGCTGTAGCTCGGGCTGCTGTAACAAAAATATCACAGACTTGGTGGCTTGAACAACAAACATTTACTTCTCACTGTTCTGGAGGCCACAGGGTATCAGCATGGTTGGGTGCTTGAAGGCCCTCTTCCTGGTTTAGAGATGACAGGTTTCTTGCTGTATCTTCACACGGCGGGGGGAGAGAGAGCTGCAAGCTCTGCTGTCTCTTCCTCTAATGGCACTAATCCCATTCCTGAGAGATCCACTCTCATGACCTAATTACCTCTCTAAAGCCCCACTTCTTAATACCCTGGTGGTTGGATCTCAAAGTATGAATTTGGGGGGGACACAAACATTTAGTCCAAGTTTCTACTACTGTTTCCAGAAGTAGTCTATTCAGCCTAATTAACAATTATGTAAATACGACCAAATCCAACATTTATCCCTATGGTGCCTTCCATGACATTTCCTTTCCAAATGATTAATTTAGCTTTTAGATTAATTATCTTGAGTCATAAGCACTTCCAGTCTGCTTATAGCCCATGCGATTGTGTTGTTATCTAAATTAACTTAAAAATCAGCTTTACCTGTAAAAAACAGCATGCACTATCAGTTACTTCATTTTACATCTAAATGTATGATGGCCCTTACTTTTAATTCCATCTACTCATTTTTTTTTTTTTTTTTTTTTTTTTTTTAATAAAAACTGCTTGTTAAATTTGGCTGGTGAGTTTGGTATTTTATGAATTCAGGTTGTTTTAACTTGTGATTTCATGCTGCTTTGATATTTACAGATTTTCTCACTTTGTTCCAATATTTTGTTTTTATTCTTACTCAATTTCACTGAGTACCAGGAGCATACTGTGTTGGCCAGAGTTAGGTACAGTTCCCACTCAGGCAACTTTTGTTCTGTTACTTCATTAAGAAACCACATGGGACTCACCAAGTTCTAAACATTCCTCTAAATTGTATTGTTTCCCATATTTGTTCTTAACTTTTGACAGAATTTCTGTATTTCTATAATGAAATCATATGGAACAATCATTTTGGTAACCTTGTATTCAATTAACTTTTGATGTTTCAATATCATGGTCCCCCAACTATCTATCAATTCCTTGAGGACAGAAACAGAGTTTTAAGTCTTTTTGAATCCTTTCATATTTGCCTTAAAGCTCTAGAATGCTTCACTTAAACAGATCATGCATTTGGAAAACGGAGCTACAGTGTGCTACTCTAGTCAGACAGGAGAGTAAGAGCCCATTTGTATGGCATGTGGCCCCAAAATCTTCATGGTTCACGGGGACATAGGGTCTGGAGCAAGGTTTCAAGGCCCCTGCCTGAACTTAGTGGTTTTTCACACACACACACACACACACACAAAAAGCAGCAAGCCTCAGAAATCTTTGTTAAATAAAATATCGCATGTGCCTCTGGTTAGGGAAGGACTTGCAGAGGAGGTGGAGGCCTCAGCCCAGAGTTCCTAACATTTCACTGCCTTTGAACATCTGGCCAGGTATTTTAAACAGAATAAAAATGCCAAAAGTACAGTATCTTGTGGGGTGATGAAAATGTTCTAAAATCAACTGTGGGGATCACATATCTGTGAATATACTGAAAAACACCACTGAATTACAGACCTTAAATGGGTGAATTGTATAGCATGTAAATTAATCTTGCAAACGTTTTTATGAAAACAAAAAATGAATAAATATATTGATAGAAGAAATACAGGGAACTTCTCTTTTCTATTCTGCCTCTGTATCTCATCTTCAGAACTTATCAAACACTTCAACTTTTACATCCATTTTTTTTTTCGGTTAAATAACTAGTCTTTCTGGAGGCGGCATTACTGTCACTCTATTTTTCCTCTCAGAGGTAAAATATTTGCAGGAGGTTTGCCCATCTGTGTAGATCTTCCATTCCATTTCTTTTCTGTATCGTCATGGTCTTGTACCAGCACATACTTTAAGTGAACTCACGTACGGTTTTGATGATAATTTCTCCCAGTTGATCATGCTTACTGTGAGACAGATATAAGCCTTCCATTTGCCTCATTTAAAATGAGTGGAGATGCTAGGTGAAAACACACATAACGGGAGCTAGGTCTGTGAACCCCTGACCTTGAATTTAACCTCAAATATACTTAGAGGATGAACTCTCAGAGCTGGCTCACAGTTTCTTGTTAATTTTACAACATCTCAGTCTCTGCAGGGCCCTCATTCTGACAGGGACTATATATGCTGCAAGGTAAAACTGAAGCCCAGCTAGCGAAGTCACTTGAATTTGCCTGAATCCACACAGAGCTGGCCTTCTGACTGTTGCAGTGTACAGAGGAAAAGGAACAAATCAAAATGAACCCAAAGAACTTAAGACGTTGATTTCCAATGACTTGTTCAAAATTGGAGTAAATGTCAAACTTCCAAATCTCACAGAAGGAAGGCCTTTTATAGACTGGACCCCCTTGAATCTGACCTTCCTCCTTTCTTCCTCACCCTGCCCCTAACCCCACGTCCTCGTCTAGTGGTCCTTTGGGGCCAGATGCTTTGATACTACATGTTTTAGATTTCTTCCTGACCTCCACAGTGCCAAAGAATGAACACGGTTTCTGTTGTTTCTCTGCAGTGACCCCAGTCCCCCAGTAGACATTCATCCTATGCCTGTGTTGGAAGCACTGTTCTCTATCTCTTTTGGTGACAGAAATACCCAGGGAAAGTGGCTATGTTGAGTTGATGACTTCTGAAAACATTTATTGATTGATACTTCCAGAAAATAGTCTCACATCAACTCTCAATTACAGGGTAGAAATGGAGAGAAGACTAACAAGCTAAACATAACCACTTATTTATTTATTTACTTACTCATTTATTTATTTTGGAGACAAGGTCTCCCTCTGTCGTCCAGGCTGGAGTGCAGTGGTACAGTCATAGCTCACTGCAGCCTTGACTTGCTGGGCTCAAGTGATCCTACAGCCTCAGCCTCCAGAGCAGCAGGAACTACAGGTAGGTACCACCAGGCCTGACTAATTATTTTTGCAGAGACAGGGTATTACTATGCTGCCTTGCCTCATCTTGAACTTTTGGCCTCAAGCAATCCTCCCACCTTGGCTTCCCGAAGTGCTAGGATTACAGGCATGAGTCTTCTGGCCCCATCTTTCACCTAACTTTTTAAGAGAAAATATTGCAGTTGCTCTGGGCAAGGAAAGGGGTGGCAGGCAGACAGGATGGAGAAGAAAACTCATGGGACCCCAGGGACCAGTGAGATTGATCACAGGTCGGGTGGTGGCTTCATGGGTAGCTACTGTATTATTATGTTGTATAATTTAAACATAGCATGTATTTTCTAAATATCAAGTACTAGATATAGAAAATTAAAGGACAAAGGATATCAATGTGAGTCATGACCTAGAGAAATTATGTAATGGAAGGAAACACTGGCTACAGTTTATGCATTTGCATGTTTTTAAAAATTGGCTTTTCCATAATTAAAATAAAATTCCACCTGTTAATATTAGAGTATACTTCAACAAAAAAGACAATGAGTTCAATTTCTCCACATTAGGGAGAAATGTGAATGTTATTTTCTGTCGTACCAAATTCAAATGAGTGCAACAAAGTCTACACCAAGGTTCACAGGGGGCCGCTGTGATGCCTTGGTTAGCAGAGTGATGTGAATACGGAGTGCTGCTGGAGAAATGGCCGGTTCCGAGCTCTGGCGGTGGCCTGCAGAACTCAAACATCAGACCAGAGAAAGAACGTCAGGCGCTGCGATGTGTCTTGCCTGCGATGGCTGCTTCAGCCACTGAGACTTCCTCCCTGCTTCCCAAGAGCTCATAGGCCAGAGGGGAAAAGGGAATTTTAGACGTGGCAAGTGCAAAATGTGGCACTGTGCACTAGGAGCAGAAGCAGACCCAGCCGTCTTGGCAAACATGGTTCAAAGCCCTCAAGGGGTCAGGTCACTCTCCCCTTCCCAGAGATAGCCACACCTTCCATCCAGCAAGTAAAAGTCTCAGTATGATCAGCACATTCAAATAACAAAACATGGGTGAATATTTACAAGTTGTTGGCCATCTGTTGGGTCAAATGCCAAACTTAGCAGGGAGAAGAAAAAGGTACTGAGTGCTTTCTGGAGCAGTTGCTTACCGTCTAGGGCAGCAGTGCCAGGGCTGGGCCTGCTTCTCCCTGACCAGGCACAAACTGTCAGCTTTCTGCATCCAGGTTTCCTCATCTGCAAAAGTGGGTGCTCAGCACCTCACACACTGTCATCTGACCAAAACTGTCCCACAGTGTGTCATGAGGGGGACCGTGAAAACCCTGGGCCATTGTCAAGTACCTCTGAGACATGCTGGATTTAACCAAGTTAGGCAGGGGAAACCTAACAAAGATTATAAGTGAGTTTGTCCTTCCTACATTGTAAACAGAAAAGACCAAGTGCAACCCAAATTTTGGATTCCACTGGTTACCAGAGGCCAGAAGAGAACCTGGCAGGGGCATTCACATCCGACTTGCAGGCTACCTCATATCTCACCTCCACTCAAATCACTATTCCTGTTTCTCAAAATGACCACGGGCTTCTTGCTGGCTTAAGAATATTAACTATTTGATATCTGGAAAAGTAGCTTTTTAGTGTTCCATCAAATAAATTCTATGCAATGTCGCAGAGGCTATGAACAAGTAAAACCATCAATTAAGAGCTAACATTCTAAGCCCTTTAATGATTAATTTCCCTTATGCAAAATGAATGATAATGGTTCCATACATAGCACTAGCCAGGAAACCAAATTTAGGGATGTCTTCTTTTCTCCAAAAACTATCGTGTGTGTGACTCCCAAATCTCCTGTTCAGCCAGAAATCACAGCACACCCAACAAAGCATCACCTCTTCCTGACGGCCTCCCTGAATATGCTGAACGTATAATGGTGGTGGCGCCTCTCCTGTCTCTTAGAGACCATCTCTATTCCTATTTTAGCTTCAGTAGACTCCTACAAAATAAGACTAACATCCTTACCTCATCGAATTATTATGAAAATTAAATAGGGTAACATATTTAAAACCCTTATAAATTACAAAACTCCATACAAGGTAAGGTATAATTAACTACCCGCTTTCTCTTGCCAGGCACTGTTACTTTATCTCATCTTCAAACGAAGTCTAAGGGGGAGGTCACTCAGCCGCTACAACTCAGCTCTGCTACTTGCTAGCTTTTGTGATCTTTGGCATTTCCTTAATCGCCCAATGTCCCATCTACAAAAGGGGGATCATTGCAGTCATCTGTCGTGGCGTTGCCAGTGAGGATTAAAGGTATCGGTATTGGTAAAGCATATAGTAAATATAGATGTGGTTATTATTTTATTGCTCTTCCATTCATGGCCAACCACAATTTAGTTC